>NC_059224.1:19878604-20111104 GCF_020615455.1 Coregonus clupeaformis
CCTGTGTGCTTCGCGGTTTACCAGATCTTTTTTCTGCAGTTTTCTTGAAGATCACTCTGTGACCCAAACGCTGCAGCGCTGTCGTTCAGCAGCAGATGATGTGCTGTCATGCTGCATTCAAAACAACTGGGAACTCGAAAAAATACGAGGTCAAATCATGATGTCAGTGATCTTCAGGTCGGAAAGTCAGAGCTCTAGAAAGAGGCCAGAGTTCCCGAGTTGGAATTCAGATTTGGAGCTCGTTTTTTTCAGTTCCCAGTTGTTTTGAACACGGCATCAGCCACTGACTTGTCATTCCCACTCGCCATCACTCACCGCTGTCATCAAATGGACTCAAGCTAGTCACAAGTTCTGACTGAGCTCAATCGTCATGAAAAGCAAATACAGCGATGAGTTTCTCTCTCTTGGTTTCATACAAACTTTGAGAAATAACGAGGAGCGCCCACAATGTGTTTTGTGCAGGGAAGTGTTTAGTAATGAGTCTCTCAAAATTAACAAATGATGACCAAACATCCACAGCATGACGGTAAACCCAGGGTCAGGGAGTTCTTTCAGAACAGGGCAGAATGCTTCAGGAAACAGTGCTTCGACAGTGGAAAAGTAAGTCGGCTAGCAAGGCATTGTTGTCATTTTATAACAGGTGATGATAAGCAGAAATAAGGAGTGCTATCTCTCATAGTAGTAGATGCAAGTTTCTCTTTCAAACAATCCCCTTGTACACAGTTAATAGCTAGCTAGCTAACGTTAGCTAAAGCAAGCTAGCTAGATACTGATTGCAACCCTAAGTAACAGTACATATAAAGATGAACAATGATCAGGCCTACTGTACATCTTACTGTAGAAATTATTGTTGAAAACAAGTAGTCATTTTTTTTCTGAACTGGAATAAACTGATTGAAGCAAGATGCTTTTTGAGGCAAACACACTCACACGGTTCTGGGTTGCTTATCTACAGCAGGAAGCGGTCTCCTGTCTGACTGAGAAAGCAGTAGATGTTCTGATCCAGTTTGGCACCACATGTGAGTCAGGGTTCTCAACACTGGCGTAATTAAAAAACACTCAATGCTGAGCATGACCTCAGGGTTGCACTGTCAAAAATGGAGCCCAGAATAGACATGTTTGTTGAAAACTAAGATGTACAGTAGGCCTGATCATTGTTCATCTTCATCTGTACTGTTACTTAGGGTTGCACTATAAAAAACTGAGCCTGTGTGTGTGTGTGTGTGTGTTTGTGTGTTTTGTTAAACATTTGTGTGATGTGATCAATCAGTTTATTACAGTTCAGAATGAAAATTATTTATTGTACAACCTAGACAGATATGTAAGAGTTTTTAATGTGGAAAAATAAACATTCATTGCTATTTATATGTGTATTTCATTTCATCATTATTTGATTTTATTTACGTATAGTTGCATGTTTTCATAAACTTGGGTCCCAGGAAAACACAGAATTTCTAATTGGGGTCCCAGGCTGAAAAGGTTTAAGAACCCCTGCTATAGTAGCTGAGCTGCCTGACCAACACTGCTACTCATAGAAAACAACAACAACAACGATGACAACAACAACAACAAGACATATCCATGCATTGATTCATAGACAGTCTGATTCATAGACAGAAATATGATATACTTTTATGAGATCATTTTTTATCAGATAACCATTAGTCTGCTTCCAGCAATGTACCATTGTACCAAGGTTCCAGCTTAGGGTCGTGTTTCCGAGACTAGTTAACCATTGCTATCATGATCCGTTATCTAGAGGTTATCGGAACCTAACAGTGGGTTTTGACCAGAGGCGCCTCCTCTTGACAATGCTTCGCTCCAAAGCTTCGCTTTGCTTGACATTTGCATAAAGTAGAGCAGAGCAGGGTTCTCGCTGCTCACCTTCCCACAATCCCCTGCACATTTCTGAGCATTGAAAATAAATGGGGGCAGAACGTCTCCTGCCGAATTTGTTGTTGTTTAAAACCCACTGTATGCAAAGGAAACTTTTAATTCAGGGGATTCTTTTCAAAAAGCTAACTTCAGTGGAAACGTTTGCAATATGGCATATCATGAAAATAGAGGGTTCAGGTCTAATCTAACCTATCATTTTACTGTATAATGAACACTAGACTAAGCTTGTCCTTTACAGCATGTACAGCATTGACAGATTTGATTGACAGATTTCAATGACAGGCGCGTGCTCGCTAACAAATGCAGGACCTGGCGCGCTCCTCGCCACCTTGGCATACACACACAGATGCTGAACAGGCATCAAATAGGACCGTCGTCCTATGTCATGTCACGTTGGCTGATATTATGGTGCGAGAGACATAAATAAATGAACTGACAATCTATCATAATAAAAGGCTAAACATCCTTAAATGTACAGCTTGCCAAAAAGCATACATATTTGCAATAATAACTTAAAGTGCTACTTCAGTCTCCTTTTCACCTCATTTAACAGCTGATTTACTTAACAAAAGGCACATCTCAATAGGTGGTCCAGGTAAGTCATGACATAGCACAAGTGGGGGTGGGCCTTTCCTCTTTTGTTCTCTATTGTTCCTCAGGAAAGGTGGAAGGCCGATGACATCATGATTCCCTTCAGACCAACACCTTGAATGCCTTACTCCTTGAAGTTTGCAGTTGTGTCTAAAAAAAATATTTTGCTAAAAACGTTTTTTACCCTTTAGTGTGTGTACTTTACTGTAGTTACGGTATACTTGGGATATCGCTTTTCAACAGTAAAAGTTCAAAAATCGCCGGAGGATGTTTAAAAAAAAAGAAAATAAAAAAAAAACACCCAAACGACATCTAACTCATTCTCAGAACTCGAGTTGTGAAATAGGTTCGTGTATAGTCACTGTAAAATAAAGATGCTTTTGCCACCAAATGAACTCAAGGCGATCGAGAAAAACGTTTCCGATTTCACAAAGCGTCTTGCAAGATGATTTTCCCTTGCTGTGGCTTTCCCTTCCCCCATGCCCCATAGACAACTTCATTGGAGCTAGATCGAAGACTACCCTAACCCTTCTTCACCGAAAAGTCAATGCATTATTCGTGGGAAAATGTAATCACTGCCGTGCCGGTGCTTGCTCGCGCACAACCGGGGGTTAATGCGCCGTTATCGTGCTCTTGCTGAAAGATTGTACGCTAGCTATCTAGCTAGTAAATAACGACAATGTTGACCTGGGTCTGCAAAAAAAAAAATGCGCCGTTATGATAATGCTTTGACAAGATGTCCGATGTATATTTTCACACCAACCCTTCAAAATGACAATGTGATGTGATAGTTAGCATGCTGCTTGCTAACCATTTCGCCTAATTTACAACGCGAGCTCGTGCAGATGTGAAACCCCGGCTAATTTCAAAACACGACCATTGACAAGTAGCTAGCTAGGTGTTCTTTCTCTCCGGTGTATACAGTATGCATAATGTAACCAATAAAACCGCATTTGTACAACAAACTGACAAGTTAAAAACACTGAATGATATTTTCCTCACACCTGTCACCTGGCTAGATTGCTACAAATGTTAGTTAGCACAGACATTGATGGCTTATCATGGCTAACCAATATTCTATTAGTATTACCACACAGAAAGATTGTCGTTGACCAGCCTTTGCGCATGGACTGGTGCTCATTTTAACAGTTAATTGTGTAAAGTAAATGGTAGCAACTTTACTACATTTCAGAATTCTCAAATGTTCTTGTTTGTAGGTATACGTTTAGAATGAAACAATTCAGTCATGAGAAAATGTCATACCTTAAATGTTTGTTCAATTCCTCCTATGTTCTTGCCATCTCTACTGCAGTACAGTGCACTTGGCTGTTTCAATCAATTCAAACATCCAGCCTCATTCCATGCTGTGGTTATCATAGCCGGGGCAAAATGAATCCCGTTAGAAAGGTAGCAGCGAAGGATTAAGGCACAATTCTCCTTCAAAAGGGATCCTGAGGGCACAATCTAATGCAACCGACAGTCCAACGGGTGAAGTTGAGCTGACGACCGATGTTCAGATCAATTCATCCACACATATTGATCCAAACGTGAATAAACTGTGTTTTATTAATGCAAAGTAGAAAAAATAATCTTGACTTCGTAGGGAAATGTACCTATCGTAGAGACTGTGATGGTACGTACCACTTTCTATTGTTGGAGAGCCACCCCACGCACCAGAGCGAGGAGCCACAAAACTGATCCGCACAAAATCTGATTACCTGATTGGCCCATTTTCTCCAAACCACTCCCGGTCTTGACTGTAATGGCCAATCGATAGCAAAGAGGTGGGTAATAATTTGATTAGTTCTGACTGCCCCTACTGTACTGTGCAAATTGATTCATAATTTTTTATTACATGCTTATTATCTAGTTATTACATAACTTTATCAAAGTTACACATACAGTGAGGGAAATAAGTATTTGATCCCCTGCTGATTTTGTACGTTTGCCCACTGACAAAGACATGATCAGTCTATAATTTTAATGGTAGGTTTAGTGAGAGACAGAATAACAACAAAAAGATCCAGAAAAACGCATATCAAAAATGTTATAAATTGATTTGCATTTTAATGAGGGAAATAAGTATTTGACCGTCTGCAAAACATGACTTAGTACTTGGTGGCAAAACCCTTGTTAGCAATCACAGAGGTCAGACGATTCTTGTAGTTGGCCACCAGGTTTGCACACATCTCAGGAGGGATTTTGTTCCGCTCCTCTTTGCAGATCTTCTCCAAGTCATTAAGGTTTCGAGGCTGACGTTTGGCAACTCGAACCTTCAGCTCCCTCCACATATTTTCTATGGGATTAAGGTCTGGAGACAGGCTACTCCAGGACCTTAATGTGCTCTTCTTGAGCCACTCCTTTGTTGCCTTGGCCGTGTGTTTTGGGTCAATGTCATGCAGGATTTCAGTCCTTCACGGTGTAGTGTGTTACCAATTGTTTTCTTGGTGACTATGGTCCCAGCTGCCTTGAGATCATTGACAAGATCCTCCCGTGTAGTTCTGGGCTGATTCCTCACCATTCTCATGATCATTGCAACTCCACGAGGTGAGATCTTGCATGGAGCCCTAGGCCGAGGGAGATTGACAGTTCTTTTGTGTTTCTTCCATTTGTGAATAATCGCACCAACTGTTGTCACCTTCTCACCAAGCTGCTTGGCGATGGTCTTGTAGCCCATTCCAGCCTTGTGTAGGTCTACAATTTTGTCCCTGACATCCTTGGAGAGCTCTTTGGTCTTGGCCATGGTGGAGAGTTTGGAATCTGATTGATTGCTTCTGTGTACATGTGTCTTTTATACAGGTAACAAGCTGAGATTAGGAGCACTCCCTTTATGAGTGTGCTCCTAATTTCAGCTCGTTACCTGTATAAAAGACACCTGGGAGCCAGAAATCTTTCTGATTGAGCGGGGGTCAAATACTTATTTCCCTCATTCAAATGCAAATCAATGTATAACATTTTTTGACATGCGTTTTTCTGTCGTTATTATTCTGTCTCTCACTGTTCAAATAAACCTACCATTCAAATTATAGACTGATCATTTCTTTGTCAGTGGGCAAACGTACAAAATCAGCAGGGGATCAAATACTTTTTTCCCTCTGTCAGGGTTGAGTGTAGAGGTAGCGTAGAATCACACGCAGGACACACAGAGGTTTCGAACAAACGTCTTTAGTGAAGTCCAAAGAACAAGCCAACCACGGCAACAGGCGAACTTTACGCACAATGGTAAAGTACAAAATAAAGGCGCACAAAGTGCGGGACTCTCTCTAACAAAAAATATACAGAGAGAACAGAACAACGAACTAACACAACACGTGACATCGAACAATTACACACAACACCTGACCAAACTCAAGAGAACTAAATAGGATGCATAATGAACACTAACAAGGAACAGGTGTAACAAAACAGACAAAACCAATCAAACATAGAAACATAGAACGGTGGCAGCTAGTACTCCGGAGACGACGACCGCCGAAGCCTGCCCGAACAAGGAGAAGGAGCAGCCTCGGCCAGTACCCCCCCCCTTGACGCGCGGCTCCAGCCGTGCGCCGACCCCGGCCTCGGGGACGACCAGGAAGACGCGGAGCAGGGCGCGTGGGATGACCACGATGGAACTCGGTCAGAAGAGACGGGTCTAGGATGTCCCTCCTCGGCACCCAGCACCGCTCCTCCGGGCCGTACCCCTCCCACTCCACGAGATATTGGAGACCCCCCATCCGGCGTCTCGAATCTAGGATGGACCGAACAGTGTACGCCGGAGCCCCCTCGATGTCCAACGGGGGCGGAGGAGTCTCTTCTATCTCATAGTCCTGGAGTGGACCAGCTACCACCGGCCTGAGGAGAGACACATGGAACGAGGGGTTAATATTCTTGTAATCAATGGGCAGTTGTAACCTGTAACACACCTCGTTCAATCTCCTCAGGACCTTAAAAGGCCCCACAAACCGCCGACCCAGCTTCCGGCAGGGCAGGCGGAGGGGCAGGTTTCTGGTCGAGAGCCAGACTCGATCTCCAGGTGCGTACACTGGCCCCTCACTGCGGTGGAGATCGGCGCTCGTCTTATGTCGACGGATGGCTCGCTGCAGATGGATGTGTGCAGCGTTCCACGTCTCCTCCGAGCGCCGCACCCACTCATCCACCGCAGGGGCCTTGATCTGGCTCTCATGCCAAGGTGCCAGAACCGGCTGGTACCCTAACACACACTGGAAAGGGGTTAGTTTAGTGGAGGAGTGGCGGAGAGAGTTCTGTGCCATCTCGGCCCAGGGAACATATCTCGCCCACTCCTCCGGCCGGCCCTGGCAATACGACCTCAGAAACCTACCCACATCCTGGTTGACACGTTCGACCTGCCCATTACTCTCCGGGTGGTAACCCGAGGTAAGGCTCACCGAAACCCCCAACCGTTCCATAAACGCTCTCCAGACTCTGGAGGTAAACTGGGGGCCTCGATCAGACACTATATCCTCGGGTACCCCGTAATGCCGGAAGACGTGGGTAAATAGAGCCTCAGCGGTCTGTAGGGCAGTAGGAAGACCCGGCATGGGAAGGAGACGACAGGCCTTAGAGAACCGATCCACAACGACTAGGATGGTGGTATTCCCCTGTGACGGGGGAAGGTCTGTAACAAAATCCACCGAGAGGTGAGACCAGGGTCGTTGTGGAACGGGCAGGGGTTGTAACTTACCCCTGGGCAAGTGTCTGGGCGCCTTACACTGGGCACACACCGAGCAGGAGGAGACATAAATCCTCACATCCCTGGCTAACGTTGGCCACCAGTACTTTGTGCTAAGGCAGTGCACTGTCCGGCCAATACCTGGATGCCCAGAGGAGGGTGACGTGTGAGCCCAATAAATGAGTCGATCCCGGACCTCGAGCGGGACGTACGTCCGACCCACCGGACACTGTGGAGGGCTAGGGTCGGTGCGTAACGCCCGCTCGATCTCCGTATCGACCTCCCATACCACCGGTGCCACCAGACAAGACTTAGGTAGTATGGGAGTGGGCTCAACGGACCTCTCCTCCGTGTCATACCGCCGAGACAGGGCATCTGCCTTCCCGTTCTGGGACCCAGGGATGTAAGTGATCTTAAACACGAACCGGGCTAGGAACATAGTCCACCGAGCCTGGCAAGGATTCAGTCTCCTAGCTGCCCGAATGTATTCCAGGTTACGGTGGTCAGTCAAAATGAGAAAAGGGTGTTGAGCCCCCTCAAGCCAATGCCTCCACACCTTTAGGGCTTGTACCACGGCTAACAGCTCCCTGTCCCCTACGTCATAATGACGCTCCGCCGGACTGAGCTTTTTCGAATAAAAAGCACAGGGGCGGAGTTTAGGTGGTGTGCCGGACCGTTGTGAGAGAACGGCCCCGATACCGGCTTCAGACGCGTCCACCTCCACTTGGAATGGTAAAGCGGGATCCGGGTGCGCCAGCACCGGAGCCGAGGTAAACAGGTCCTTCAGTCTCCCAAAAGCCCTGTCCGCCTCAGCTGACCCCCGCAAGCGCACCGGACCCCCCTTCAGAAGGGACGTTATGGGAGCTGCCACCTGTCCAAAACCCCGGATAAACCTCCGGTAGTAATTCGCAAAACCCAAGAACTGCTGCACCTCATTAACCGTGGTTGGGGTTTGCCAATTATGCACGGCTGACACACGGTCAACCTCCATCTTCACCCCTGACGCAGACAACTGATATCCCAAAAAGGAGACCGACTCCTGGAAGAACAGACATTTCTCTGCCTTGACATACAGGTCATGCTCCAACAGCCTCCTCAACACTCGGCGCACCAGGGCTACATGCTCGGCTTGGGTAGAACTGTACACCAGAATATCGTCTATGTACACGACTACTCCCTGCCCCTGCATGTCCCGGAAAATCTCATCTACAAAGGATTGGAAGACTGATGGAGCATTCATTAACCCGTATGGCATGACGAGATACTCGTAATGACCGGAGGTAGTACTAAATGCTGTTTTCCATTCATCGCCCTCTCTAATGCGCACCAAGTTATATGCGCTCCTGAGGTCCAATTTTGTGAAGAACCGTGCCCCGTGTAATGACTCCGTCATAGTCGCAATCAGAGAGAGTGGATAACTATATTTCACAGTAATCTGATTGAGACCGCGGTAATCAATACACGGGCGCAAACCTCCATCCTTTTTCTTCACAAAAAAGAAGCTTGAGGACGCGGGTGAAGTGGAGGGCCGTATGTATCCCTGTCTCAGAGACTCTGCAATGTATGTCTCCATCGCCCTCTTCTCCTCTTGTGACAAAGGATACACATGGCTCCGCGGGAGCGCAGCTCCTGCCTGGAGGTCTATCGCACAATCCCCCTGTCTATGAGGCGGCAATCGCGCCGCTCTCGTCTTGCTAAACACGAGTGCCAAATCCTCATACTCGGGGGGAATGTGCAATGCGGGCATCTGGTTCGGACTCTCCACCGAGGTCGCCCCTACGGAAACACCCAGACATAGCCCCTCACACTGGGCAGACCACCCCTTAAGAGCCCTCTCTCGCCACGAAATAGTAGGATCATGTGTAATCAACCAGGGAAGCCCCAGCACCACCGGATACGCAGGAGAGTCGATCAGATAGAGCTGAATCGTCTCCTCATGACCCCCCTGCATCTCCATCCTAAGTGGCACTGTGACCTCCCTAATCAACCCGGATCCTAACGGACGGCTATCTAGGGCATGTACAGGGAAATGATTATTTACCGGAAGGAGAGGGATCCCTAACTCTACACAGAATTTGCGATCTACAAAATTCCCAGCTGCGCCTGAATCTATTAGCGCCTTATGCTGGGAACGAGGTGCAACCTGTGGAAAACAAACAGGTATGGTTATGTGTACGACAGAAATCTCTGGGTAAGTGGGGCGCCTACTCACCTGGGAGGACTCCCCAATGTGTGGCCTGCCTTCTCTTCCACCAGGAGACCCTCCCCAGCACCTAGCCGCGGTGCGCCCTCCACGGCCACAGTTGGTGCAGGGGACGGCCCCCCTCGGGCTCCTTCTCCTCCGTTCTCTAGCGCCAGCACCTCCGAGCTCCATAGGGCTCGGCTCGGAGGTGCTGGAGGGTGGAATGGGCGACCCCCACCCGGGACGCCCGCGGGTGGCGAGCAGGGTGTCCAGCCGAATGGCCATGTCAACCAATTGGTCAAACGAAAGCGTGGTATCCCTGCACGCCAACTCTCTACGGACGTCCTCCCGGAGGCTGCAGCGGAAGTGATCTATGAGAGCCCGCTCATTCCACCCTGCATCTGCCGCTAGAGTCCGGAACTCCAGTGCAAACTCCTGAGCGCTCCTCATCCCCTGCCGGAGGTAGAATAGACACTCCCCCGCCGCCTTCCCCTCCGGTGGATGGTCAAACACTGCACGGAAGCGGCGGGAGAACTCCGCATAGGTGATAGTTGCGGCGTCTATTCTCCTCCATTCGGCGTTGACCCACTCCAACGCCTTGCCGGTGAGACAGGAGATGAGGGCGGAAACGCTCTCGTGTCCCGAGGGCGCCGGGTGTACGGTGGCGAGGTAGAGTTCAACTTGCAACAGGAACCCCTGACACCCGGCAGCGGTGCCGTCGTACACCCTCGGGAGCGAGAGCCGAATCCCACTGGGTTCCGGAAGTTGGACAGGCGGGCTGACCGATGGTGAAGGTGTGGTAGGTGGGGGTGTGGGTACCCCGCTGGTCTCCCATCGATGGAGGGTGTTCATAACTCTGTCCAGAGCGTGCCCAATTTGGTTAATCCTGTCCTCCTGTCCACGAAGGCGCTCCTCGATGATCTCCGTGGGTGCGGTTGCTCCTGCTGATTCCATTGTAATGGTGTGTAATTATGTCAGGGTTGAGTGTAGAGGTAGCGTAGAATCACACGCAGGACACACAGAGGTTTCGAACAAACTTCTTTAGTGAAGTCCAAAGAACAAGCCAACCACGGCAACAGGCAACAGGCGAACTTTACGCACAATGGTAAAGTACAAAATAAAGGCGCACAAAGTGCGGGACTCTCTCTAACAAAAAATATACAGCGAGAACAGAACAACGAACTAACACAACACGTGACATCGAACAATTACACACAACACCTGACCAAACTCAAGAGAACTAAATAGGACGCATAATGAACACTAACAAGGAACAGGTGTAACAAAACAGACAAAACCAATCAAACATAGAAACATAGAACGGTGGCAGCTAGTACTCCGGAGACGACGACCGCCGAAGCCTGCCCGAACAAGGAGAAGGAGCAGCCTCGGCCGAAACCGTGACACCCTCACTGTACATATAATTTACTTATTTCACTGTTCAAAATCAGCTGATTTATAAAGGTAACCATAGTATTAAATGCAATTCATTTATAAGGAGTTTAATGATGATCAAATAATCATCCTGTGGGTTATAATCATATTGCTGCTCATCCAATTGATTTCCACGCACACAACACAAGCTAGTCTTATTGGCTAATTGATTTAAATCCCAAAGAATATTGGCCAATCATGGTCTTGCACAACCGATCATAGTGAGAATTCATAGACATTAATACCAGGCATACACTTCACGATTTTGCCACTAATTCTCCAGGTTTTTGCCGTCCCAGAGAATTTTCATGGTACGGGTGAAATCCTATGAATTTGGGCTAGGGTCAGTATGTTGGGACTCGCGTTGTTTGAGCGGGTCAAAGGACGCACAGATGATGTCTGTTCGGTTCTCCAGGGGCGCGCCTCATTTATAGCCTAACTGTTGCGTTAATGTCACAATACATTTTTGCCTCCGCCATTTCTGAAAAGTCTGCGCATGTACAAAAAATATTGACATTTATTAACTTGGCGCACGCCACATATACATGTTTCCCATTATAAATGTAGTCCCCTGTAGCTCAATTGGTAGAGCATGGCGCTTGCAACGCCAGGGTTGTGGGTTCGTTGCCCACGGGGGGCAGGTATGAGAATGTATGCACTCACTAACTGTAAGTCGCTCTGGATAAGAGCGTCTGCTAAAATGTAAATAAATCAGACCTGTCATAAAACTGTGCGCACGTTAACAAGCATTAAAACTCCGCCTGGAAAACGCCCCCTTTTATGGTGACAATAACGCCCTTTATTTGCCGTATAATTTGGAACTATTGCCATTACTAGGCCATGGCATGCTAAAGACGGTTGTTCAATATTTGGTTTATCAATAGATTATTGGGTTTATACAGTTGAAGTCGGAAGTTTACATACATTTAGGTTGGAGTCATTAAAACTCGTTTTTCAACCACTCCACAAATTTCTTGTTAACAAACTATAGTTTTGGCAAGTCGGTTAGGACATCTACTTTGTGCATGACACAAGTAATTTTTCCAACAATTGTTTACAGACAGATTATTTCACTTATAATTCACTGTATCACAATTCCAGTGGGTCAGAAGTTTACATACACTAAGTTGACTGTGCCTTTAAACAGCTTGGAACATTCCAGAAAATGATGTCATGGCTTTAGAAGCTTCTGATAGGCTAATTGACATCATTTGAGTCAATTGGAGGTGTACCTGTGGATGTATTTCAAGGCCTACCTTCAAACTCAGTGCCTCTTTGCTTGATATCATGGGAAAATCAAAAGAAATCAGCCAAGACCTCCACAAAAAAATTGTAGACCTCCACAAGTCTGGTTCATCTTTGGGAGCAATTTCCAAACGACTGAAGGTACCACGTTCATCTGTGCAAACAATAGTACGCAAGTATAAACACCATGGGACCACGCAGCCGTCATACCGCTCAGGAAGGAGACGCGTTCTGTCTCCTAGAGATGAACGTACTTTGGTGCGAAAAAGTGCAAATAAATCCCAGAACAACAGCAAAGGACCTTGTGAAGATGCTGGAGGAAACAGGTACAAAAGTATCTATATCCACAGTAAAACTAGTTATATATCGACATAACCTGAAAGGCCGCTCAGCAAGGAAGAAGCCACTGCTCCAAAACCGCCATAAAAAAGCCAGACTACGGTTTGCCACTGCACTGCAATCGGCTTCCTGTTTCGCAACAAAGCCTCCTTCACTCATGCCGCTAAACATGCCCTCGTAAAACTGACTATCCTACCGATCCTTGACTTCGGCGGTGTCATTTACAAAATAGCTTCCAACACTCAACTCAGCAAATTGGATGTAGTCTATCACAGTGCCATCGGTTTTGTCACCAAAGCCCCATATACTACGCACCATTGGGACCTGTATGCTCTCGTTGGCTGGCCCTCACTACATATTCGTCGCCAAACCCACTGGCTCCAGATCATCTATAAATCACTTCTAGGCAAATCCCTGCTGTATCTTAGCTCATTGGTCACCATAGCAACACCCACCCGTAGTATGCGCTCCAGCAGGCATATCTCACTGGTCATCCCCAAAGCCAACACTTCCTTTGGCTGCCATTCCTTCCAGTTCTCTGCTGCAAATGACTGGAACGAACTACATAAATCTCTGAAGCTGGAGACACTAATCCCCATATTGTTATTTACATTGTTATTTATTTTGCTCATTTGCACCCCAGTATCTCTATTTGCACATCATCTTCTGCACATCTATCACTCCAGTGTTAATACTAAATTGTAATTATTTTGCACTATGGCCTATTTATTGCCTTACCTCCATAACTTACTACATTTGCACACACTGTATATAGATTTTCTATTTTCTATTGTGTTACTGACTGTACGTTTTTGTTTATTCCATATGTAACTCTGTGTTGTTGTTGTTTTTATCGCACTGCTTTGCTTTATCTTGGCCAGGTCGCAGTTGTAAATGAGAACTTGTTCTCAACTGGCTTACCTGGTTAAATAAAGGTGAAACAAAAAAAAACATGGGGACAAGGATCGTACTTTTTGGAGAAAGGTCCTCTGGTCTGATGAAACAAAAATAGAACTGTTTGGCCATAATGACCATCGTTATGTTTGGAGGAAAAAGGGGCACGCTTGCAAGCCGAAGAACACCATCCCAACCGTGAAGCACGGGGGTGGCAGCATGCTGTGGGGGTGCTTTGCTGCAGGAGGGACTGGTGCACTTCACAAAATAGATGGCATCATGAGGAAGGAAAATTATGTGGATATATTGAAGCAACATCTCAAGACATCAGTCAGGAAGTTAAAGCTTGGTTGCAAATGGGTCTTCCAAATGGACAATGACCCCAAGCATACTTCCAAAGTTGTGGCAAAATGGCTTAAGGACAACAAAGTCAAGGTATTGGAGTGGCCATCACAAAGCCCTGACCTCAATCCTATAGAAAATGTGTGGTCAGAACTGAAAAAGTGTGTGCGAGCAAGGAGGCCTACAAACCTGACTCAGTAACACCAGTTCTGTCAGGAGGAATGGGCCAAAATTCACCCAACTTATTGTGGGAAGCTTGTGGAAGGCTACCCGAAACGTTTGACCCAAGTTAAACAATTTAAAGGCAATGCTACCAAATACTAATTGAGTGTATGTAAACTTCTGACCCACTGGGAATGTGATGAAAGACATAAAGCTGAAATAAATCATTCTCTCTACTATTATTCTAACATTTCACATTCTTAAAATAAAGTGGTGATCCTAACTGACCTAAGACAGGGAATTTTTACTAGGATTAAATGTCAGTAATTGTAAATAACTGAGTTTAAATGTATTTGGCTAAGGTGTACAGACGCTAACTGGCTGAGTCAATTCAGTGGCTAGCTTTGCACTTGGCTAGCTAACAGTAGTTGCTAGGGGTAAGTCATAACCTACATTTGTGTTTTGTTTTTACATATTGGTAGCCAGAGTCGTTCAAGGAATTCGGGACATGGGTGACTAGTTAATGTTAGCTTGGCTCTCTCTGTGTGTCCGTGCCGTTAAATGAGGGGTTTCTTCTTTGTTTGAAAGCAATGGCTAGCTAGTATGCTAACTATTCTAGCTAACTAACTGGCTGAATAAGTTGACGACGGACTCGCTCAAGCTGTCGGGACTAACCCACAACGTCAGACACGGACACGAACGATCTGCTTGGCGTGTAGACACACTGGTGGTTTGTTGTGGCCGAGTATTGGTGCTAAACCGTGTTGTTGGAGTCCGGCATGCTAGCTGGCTGTGGCGTCTTATGACTAGGTGCCCTGGACGATTTTCACGGAAGAATACTGTACCAAGTTAGCTAGCTGAATAAACTAAGTTAGTCTATTCCTAGAAAACATTGAACCGCTGTAGTTTACAACAATTATAGTTTCTGAGGTGGAAGTTGGGAGAGTTATATTTGGGTGTTGTGGTGAGGGAGGCCCCGCTCTCTCCTTTCCCAGATGTTTAGTTCATTTCATTCCGATCTCCTTTGCATTATTGTAGCCATTTTCTGCAGCCTGTCAACTATGCCTCTGTCTATCCCTGTTCTCTCATCTCCGCACAGGCTATACAAACGCCTCACACCGCGTGGCTGCTGCCTCTCTAACCTGGTGGTCCCTGCACGCACCACCCACGTGGAGTTCCAGATCTCAGGCAGCCTCTGGAACTGCCGTTCTGCTGCCAACAAGGCAGAGTTCATCTCAGCCTATGCTACCCTCCATTCCTTCGACTTCTTGGCGCTGACGGAAACATGGATTACCACTGAAAACACTGCTACTCCTACTGCTCTCTCCTCATCTGACCATGTGTTCTCGCATACCCCGAGAGCATCTGGTCAGCGGGGTGGTGGCACAGGAATCTCTCCCAAGTGGACATTCTAAATTTTTCCCCTGACCCATCTGTCTGTCTCCTCATTTGAATTCCATGCTGTCACAGTCATTAGCCCATTTAAGCTTAATATCCTTGTCATTTATCGCCCTCCAGATTCCCTTGGAGAGTTCATCAATGAGCTTGACGCCTTGATAAGTTCCTTTCTTGATGGCTCACCCCTCACAGTTCTGGGGGACTTCAACCTCCCTACGTCTACCTTTGACTCATTTCTCTCTGCCTCCTTCTTTCCACTCCTCTCCTCTTTTGACCTCACCCTCTCACCGTTCCCCCCTACTCACAAGGCAGGCAATACGCTTGACCTCATCTTTACTAGATGCTGTTCTTCTACTAATCTCACTGCAACTCCCCTCCATGTCTCCGACCACTACTTTGTATCCTTTTCTCTCTCGCTCTCCTCCAACACTACTCACTCTGCCCCTACTCAGATGGTAATGCACCGTCGCAACCTTCGCTCTCTCTCTCCCGCTACTCTCTCCTCTTCCATCCTATCATCTCTTCCCTCTGCTCAATCCTTCTCCCTCCAATCTCCTGATTCTGCCTCCTCAACACTCCTCTCCTCCCTTTCTGCATCCTTTGACTCTCTATGTCCCCTATCCTCCCGGCCGACTCGGTCCTCCCCTCCAGCTCCGTGGCTTGATGGCTCTTGCGAGCTCACAGAACAGGGCTCCGGGCAGCCGAGCGGAAATGGAGGAAAACTAGACTCCCTGCGGACCTGGCATCTTTTCACTCCCTGCTCTCTACATTTTCTTCATCTGTTTCTGCTGCTAAGGCCACTTTCTACCACTCTAAATTCCAAGCATCTGCCTCTAACCCTAGGAAGCTCTTTGCCACCTTCTCCTCCCTGCTGAATCCTCCCCCCCCTCCTACCTCTCTGTGGATGACTTCGTCAACCATTTTGAAAAGAAGGTTGACGACATCCGATCCTCGTTTGTTAAGTCAAATGACACTGCTGGTCCTGCTCACACTGCCCTACCCTATGCTTTGACTTCTTTCTCCCCTCTCTCTCCAGATAAAATCTTGCGACTTGTGACGGCCGGCCGCCCAACAACCTGCCCGCTTGACCCTATCCCCTCCTCTCTTCTCCAGACCATCTCCGGTGACCTTCACCCTTACCTCACCTCGCTGATCAACTCATCCTTGACCGCTGGCTATGTCCCTTCCGTCTTCAAGAGAGCGAGAGTTGCACCCCTTCTCAAAAAACCAACACTCGATCCCCAACAACTACAGACCAGTATCCCTTCTTTCTTTTTTCTCCAAAACTATTGAGCATGCCGTCTTTAGCCAACTCTCTTGCTATCTCGCTCAGAATGACCTTCTTGATCCAAACCAGTCAGGTTTCAAGACTGGTCATTCAACTGAGACTGCTCTTCTCTGTGTCACGGAGGCTCTCCGCACTGCTAAAGCTAATCTCTCTCCTCTGCTCTTGTCCTTCTAGACCTGTCTGCTGCCTTTGATACTGTGAACCATCAGATCCACGTGCTCTCACCACTGGTGTCCCCCAGGGCTCAGTTCTAGGCCCTATCCTATTCTCGCTATACACCAAGTCACTTGGCTCTGTCATATCCTCACATGGCCTCTCCTATCATTGCTACGCAGACGACACACAACTAATCTTCTCCTTTCCCCCTTCTGATAACCAGGTGGCGAATCGCATCTGCATGTCTGGCAGACATATCAGTATGGATGACGGATCATCACCTCAAGCTGAACCTTGGCAAGACGGAGCTGCTCTTCCTCCCGGGGAAGGACTGCCCGTTCCATGATCTCGCCATCACGGTTGACAACTCCGTTGTGTCCTCCTCCTAGAGTGCGAAGAGCCTTGGCGTGACCCTGGACAACACCCTGTCGTTCTCCGCTAACATCAAGGCGGTGACCCGATCCTGTAGGTTCATGCTCTACAACATTCGGTGAGTACGACTCTGCCTTACACAGGAAGCGGCACAGGTCCTAATCCAGGCACTTGTCATCTCCCGTCTGGATTACTGCAACTCGCTGTTGGCTGGGCTCCCTGCCTGTGCCATTAAACCCCTACAACTCATCCAGAATGCCGCAGTCCGTCTGGTGTTCAACCTTCCCAAGTTCTCTCACGTCACCCCGCTCCTCCGCACACTCCACTGGCTTCCAGTTGAAGCTCGCATCTGCTACAAGACCATGGTGCTTGCCTACGGAGCTGTGAGGGGAACGGCACCTCTGTACCTTCAGGCTCTGATCAGTCCCTACACCCAAACGAGGGCATTGCGTTCATCCACCTCTGGCCTGCTGGCTCCCCTACCTCTGCGGAAGCACAGTTCCCGCTCAGCACAGTCAAAACTGTTCGCTGCTCTGGCACCCCAATGGTGGAACAAGCTCCCTCACGACGCCAGGACAGCGGAGTCACTCACCACCTTCCGGAGACATTTTAAACCCCACCTCTTTAAGGAATACCTGGGATAGGATAAAGTAATCATTCTACCCCCCCTTACCCCCCCCACACACAAAACATTTTTTTTTAGAAAACATTGTAAAGTGGCTATAAGGTGAATGCACCAATTTGTAAGTCGCTCTGGATAAGAGCGTCTGCTAAATGACGTAAATGTAAATGTAAATGTGTATGTAAACATCCGACTTCAACTGTATGTCCTACCTTGGTATAGGCTCTGAGATCAAATAGGCAATAATGTTGCGCTCCTATCGCACGCACAGCAATACTGTAGCCTACCCATATTGTCAAATATTTGAAATAAGCTATTTACTGTGTTGGCAGAACGTTTTAATCGTTAGCAGTAATTTATGCTGTATCTGGGAAATGACTGTGTCAGTTTCTAAACGAGAAAACAATGGCAAATAGTTGTGGACCTGTCAGCGAACGTTTGAATTCAACAATGTTTTATATAGACTTTTCCCCCAATCTAAATATGAAGGACTGCCTGCGAATTCTGAAACATTGTAGGACAGGCTACTCAAAAAAAATTCAATAATAGTACAATTACAGTTCTATTTCACGTGTTTTTGTTCTACTTGACTTTTTTTTTGTTATAGTAGGCCTACTACTAATATTCATTACTGCGTTGGGATAGGGCAAGCAATAAATGAATTTCACTGTACTTGTGCACGTGACAATAAAAACTTGAAACTTGATACATAGACCTACTTCAATGTAAAATATCAGTTGCTAAATTCGACTGTATGATATTGCATATGTATGATAAACTTGAAATACATTTAACCTATCTATTTACTAGGCTACTAGGTCCAATAAAATGAGGTATGCGAATGGTAATTTGTTGTATGGCTCCTTCGAGAATATGAACCCATCAAGGCCAGAAAAGGTGAGGAATATATTCTGCAATGGTTATGAAAATACATTAAATAGGAAAAAGATGTCTAATTATACGATTCCTAATTATTTTAGATTTAAAAAATAAAACACAGATTTTCACTCTTCTCACTAATGGCGAATGGTTGCATTCTTGTTAATATGTTTTCCAGTTTTTAGTTTTTAATTAATAAGCTTTTCACGATATCCCCAATACTTACTTGCCAGCTGGCAATTATTTCAACCACTAGCAAATGTGAATAAGCATGGTCTAAAGTTTGCAGGGAGGTGAGAACATTCTAACGTTAAATTAAACGTTTATAAATCTGGCTCACGTACATTTTGGGGTATACTTTGTACATATGCAGGGTTTGTAAATGAAGACCCTGACCCCTGTCGGATGTCCAGATAATTTTCTGACATGTCAGACGTTTTGGTCATGCATCTTGTAAGTATGAGCAGTGCTAAAACGCGATTGGGCAAGGACTGCTGCCAATAGCCAATGAGCATTCAGCATGTGAGACCAAGAACAATGATGGCCTAGAGGAAAGCAACAACAACGCGCGAAGTGTGGACAGAGGTGATGGAAGACAGATTAGTGGAGTTGGGGAGAAAACGCAGCTGCCTTTTCAGTGGGGTAGTTCGTTTTACATGGCCGGGTGCCCCGGTTGGAAGGAGTTTGATTATTTTAGACAATTCCATTGGTCCTTAAGTGAAATCTCCACCCACCCGGGGCATGCAAAACGAACTCCACCAATATTACATCTGCGTCCTACCATGGCAGAAACCAAAAATAGAATGTAATATTATCATTATTATTTAATATTAAATCCATATTCTGCGCCTCTCTTTTTTAATGTTTCTGCACATAATAATATGCACACTAATAAAGCAGCTCACTGTTTGCGTGTCGGCATTTTTTCCCTATAACAACCAAGAAACGCAGCGCAGGATCAACTAGGACTAGGGAATCATCGTGTAATATGAGCACCCACGTTCTGGGGTTGAGGATGGACATTTTGCATTTACATTTTAGTCATTTAGCAGACGCTCTTATCCAGAGCGACTTACAGTTAGTGAATACATTTTATTATTTTTTATATTAGCCCCCCGTGGGAATCGAACCCACAACCCTGGCGTTGCAAATGCCATGCTCTATCAACTGAGCTACATCCCTGCCGGCCATTCCCTCCCCTACCCTGGACGACGCTGGGCCAATTGTACGCCGCCCATGAGTCTCCCGGTCGCGGCCGGCTGCGACAGAGCCTGGATTCGAACCAGGATCTCTAGTGGCACAGTTAGCACTGCGATGCAGTGCCTTAGACCACTGCGCCACTCAGGAGGCTGAGTGGACGGAATTAAAGATTTGGGAAAAGGAAATCACGAAATGTGAGCACGTCCAACTTTTAGAAATCGTGTATGCCCAGTGAGAATTATATCCTTAAAGGCGTATAACATGTATTTGTATCCGTTGATCACTCATCTGTTGAAATCACAGTGACTTATAGTATGTTATTCCAAATTGTATCATTATAATATTCAATTAAACGATTAATCTCTCCCAATTTTGATGTTTTATTGTAGTTTTTTTTTTCACTTTAATGTCAAGACTATATATATACACACACTACACAAAACATACACACATTCACATAGACCTACACTATACACACGCACACAAACATACCGACACAACACACACACTGCTACTTTGTTCTTTATTTTACTCTTATTATTATATATCCTGATGTCTAGTCACTTTACCCTGCTTTCATGTACATATTGATCCTACGTCAAATATCTCGTACCCTGCACATTGATCTGGTACTGGTACTCCCTGTATATAGCTCCCATCTTGTATATTTTATTCCTCTTGTGTAATTTTTGTTTTTACTGCATCGTTGGGAAGGGCTCGTAAGCAAGTATTTCGCGGTAAAGTACACACCCGTTGTATTCAGCGCATGTTAATTTGAAAGTAAATACCTACTTTTAGGACATTTCCGGTTGGGCATTCACAACATCCAAGATGGCTGCCACCGTTGAGTCCCTCGTTTCGTACGGGACCGATTCAGATTCAGATAATGAGACAAAATCTAATGTTAGTCCAGAAAAAGTTGACCCTGATGCCCTAGCACACCTTCAACCGTTGAAATCTGGCCAAACAATGTCTTTGGCTCTCCTTAATTCAGCTCCTGAGGTCGCCGTAAAGGTAAGTGAGCTAGCAAGGCAGATTAGCCGGTTGCTAATTAAGCTAGATACTTTAGCTAGCTAATGTACGCTAGCTGTGGAGGTACGCAACGCTAACTAGTTACTAGTGCTATCCAGCCACAGTCGGCTTGTCACCTAGAAAGCAACTTTGTAATGTAATCACTAACTTTACTTATCTACCTACACTAACGTTAGGTGGATAGTGAAAGCACATATAGAACCATTACAGATCCTATTAAATTCCTAATTCTATGGATAGAACAATGAGCTTGTTATACAAATATTTGGTGAAAATAAGTAGCTAGAAAAGGAAGTTTCTGTAGAAATTGTGTGATTGCTCAGTTGGCTGAAAGTATTATTATTAATGGTAGTGTAATAAGTTTACATAATGAGAAGTTAGGCCTATCTTTGAGATATCTTCCAGTAAAACCAATGAGAAGAAAATATTTGGTGACCATTGAAACAAATTTTCCAATGTTGATTAATGCAACTTTAAATGTTTAATTTTAAAAAGTATAGCCTAATTCCTGCATTGAAGTAGCTAAAGTAAGAAAAAAGTGTGTTTTGGATGTTTACCTTAAAAGATGAGAGAGACGAGTTTAACCGTCCTTGCCCGCACCTGCCTTATTATGACACCTGGCGTCACCATACCTACATATGCAGACTTTCAATAATTAAAAATAGGTGAAAATATACACTTATTTGATCATAAGAGGTACACCATTGTTCGGAGATAATCGCTCATACCACCTGTAGTCTACATATCCTTTACAAAAATGTGGAAGTAGGCCTAGTGTATTCTCGCTTTACTAAATTATGTAAACGGAAAGATATTCCATAAAACATCGAATGACCAATGTTGCATACATCGTTTGCCTCCGCTCTGTGCCAATTACTAATGAAATCATGCAACCGTACATGTCTTTGAAAGGGTATACAATTAAATAGGAGAATATCTTAAACATTGTAGGCAATACTGTAGATTACCCTAAACACTAGCGGCACCCCATCCTACAGACGGTCAAAAATCATTGGATTTGATTGTTTTTAACTCAATGTTGTCGGGTTACAATATATTTTATTCAGTCGGGCCATTTTTACAATGGTACTGTCACAAAGTGGGAAAGCAGGCAGTGGTAGTGAACAACGCTCCAAAAATGTAATTCTAAGAATAGCCTACAGAAAGTGTTTCCTAAGCCCAGTATCAGACATTTTTCCCACTGTCCCGTTCATCCTGTCTAGACTGTCACATTGGATCATTGGAATGTGCACATCGTTGTCTTAACAGGTTCAAACAACCACGTTTGTTTGTCTGTTACACAATGATCCTGCAATGTATTTCTTTTTATAGTGAGTCCATCCAGGCACAGGATCATAGTGCGAGAGAAGGCAATTTATTGAGGAAATGTTACTTCCTTATGGTATAAAATAAATACGACCCTTCAGTTTCTTAGTCGCTCAGTGCAGTTTTTCTCTAACAAATCATCAACATTAGGCCAATTTCCAAAATCAGATTTTTTTAACGTAATACATCCTACAACAAAGCACGGAGCACTGTTGACAGCGGTGCGGCGTCCTCGCATTAACTTTTATGTTGCAGTGGTCCGCAAAAAATAAAAAAATGCGGGTAACAAAAGTACAATTAGGATAACAGGAGCTGAAGTATGCAGGCTTTGAATTGTCAAGTCTCGTAGTAGCCTATGTTGAAGCTTCATTGAGATGTCACAAAACTACGCTTGTTTTTGTGGGAAATCATCAAAAATGTTATTTAACATTGAATATGAAAGCATACATCAAAATCTGAAAATAATATAGGCCTATGTCACATATCAAAATAGATAGCTATCATACCTCAATGTTGTTAGTCTAAATGTCCTGCGGATTTGGGTAGAGATGAATAGTAGGCTACAACGCGAATATCAGCATTTCAGGTGGGCTACATATAAAATCAGACAGCGCGGCATATGAGGAAGACGCTTGAGGTGAATTACAGCTGCTCGTGTTATATTTATAGGATAGCCTATATGTCCTAATCAATTATAAATATTGCTTTCCAATTATTTAATTTACACACAATGTAACAGAAAGATAGCCTACATGTACTGTATAGGCTATAGCTTGATGACTAGGCGGCAGGTAGCCTAGCGGTTAAGAGCGTTGGGCCATTAACCGAAAGGTCGCTGATTCGAATCCCCGAGCCGACTAGGTGAAAAATCAGTCGGTGCCCTTGAGCAAGGCACTGAACCCCAATTGCTTCAGTAAGTCGTTCTGGATAAAAGCATCTGCTAAATGACTCAAATGTATAATGACTTGTCACAAAGCTTTTTTGCCCTAAGCGACCACTTTTTATCTCGCACCTCCATTGATTTTGTTCCCATAATGTTGGCAATTCTACAGGGGGAAACAACTATAACTTTGGATCGGATACAGTTTTGACCATTGGTTTTCTGAAATGATTATCTACTCAGTGAACATATTCCTCCCATACCCCTTGGTCCCCAAAAATATTTTTGATTGGACACCCTACTTTTTACGTTGAATATGATCCGAGATTGCCATCGAGTAGGCCGACAGTAAATACACTCAAGACGGTATTTACTGAAAAAAGGGTAAGTGAAATGATATAAGGAAATACATGTATCCTAGGCAACTGTAAGACTACACCAACGTGGCAGGTAGGCCTAATCGTGGTTATGACTTGGGGTTGCGAGCGATAATGGATAGATAGTCTATTTATTTAGCTGGATGCAAATGAGAAAAATTGTGACCGGTTCATTAAAGCGTTACAGAGCTTGGAGAATCGCAGGTTTAATTTGGTGCCACTGTAGGCTTGTCGAGTGGTTAGATTATGATGTCATAGACACTTCAGATCCTGGTTAAATTTGTGTAAGTATGGTCATTTTATTTGTAATTTAAAATATATATATTTCAACATTCACAATGAAATCCTGATTGGCGATGACAATGGACATCTTCATGTCAGTAGCGTAGCCATTCATTTGTTCATGGGTGGGACTATGGAATATTGGGTGGGCCAGAACTGAAGAGCTTTTAACTAATCTACGCTCTAAAACGTAAATTGTGCATGACGACACAGACTACTGTACCCAAACACACAGCCAACGCAACCTTTGGTCAGTAATTGTGGTCAATAGTTGTGTGATTCAGTAGTTCTGTGGTTGTGGTCAGTAGTTGTGTGGTTGTGGTCAGTAGATGTAGTCAGTAGTTGTGTTGCTCAGTTGGTAGAGCATGGCGCTTGCAACGCCAGGGTTGTGGGTTCGATTCCCACGGGGGGCCAGTATGAAAAATGTATGCACTCACTAACTGTAAGTCGCTCTGGATAAGAGCGTTTGCTAAATGACTAAAATGTAAATGTGTGGTTGTGGTCAGTAGTTTGCCAGTAGTTGTGTGGTCAGTATATGGCTATGACAGTCTTGGAATTTGAGGTTACGGTAATTGGCCATACCAATGTACATGGTCACCGACATAAACGTTCAGGGGGTGAGGTCAAAAAGGGTAGGTCACAATTCTGTTTGTACACTTGTTTACATGGATATGCTTTTTTTTTTTTTTTTTTTTTTCTTTTTTTCGGGGGGATGGATCAGCTTAATATTGCAGATAGATTGTATCTTCTATCAATGTAATTGTCTGCATCACTTCCAATCCCCATGTTTTTTTTATTTTTTATATATATATTCCCCTTTATTACTTTTCAACCCCACCATCCTTTCCCTACTTGGAGTAAATTAGTGAACAACAACGCCCAGGCCTCTACTTCCGGTCTATACTTACTATCTACACCTTATAGACAGAGTTAATTTTACAATAATTCTATATCTATCTATATATATATATATATATATATATATATATATATATATATATATATATATATACATATATTTATTTTTTTGCTCCTAAACTTCTTCTACTCTCAACCTCTCCGATCATTTTCATGATGTCCATCCGGTTTGCTTCTAAATGCCATATCTTTCTAACTGTGCTCTTTCCCAAAAGCTCCCAACATACAACCTATATACTTATTATGGACACAGTATGCTTACATTATTAGCTATCTTTGTTATTATTTGTTGTTATTTGTTATTAGTCCCATCCTTCAACTCTATTCAATACCTCCCATCTATCTCTTAACACCATCCATATAGGATTTCTATTTGCCATATATATTTCAACCATACTGTGATGTTTTACAAAAGTTCTGAACCTTTCTATTCTCATTGCTTCTACAGATTGTGAATTAAAAATAAACATTTTTGCTAAAAGTATTATTATATTATTGATTGATTGACTATGACTTTTCAGATCACCCAGTAATGCTATCTGCAAGGTTAGTTCCAGGTAAATATTGCAATCCTTTAGCCATTCCTGGACCTGTGTCCAAAAACAAGCTACAAATGGACAGAACCAAAACAAATGATCTAATGATTCTATCTCTTCACAGCAAAATCTGCAGAGCTGGGAAGATTGTATCCCCCATATAAATAACATTCTATTGGTAGCAAGAATTTTATATAATAATTTAAATTGAAAGATTCTAATTTTTGAATCCGGTGTCGTTTTGCGTGTCAGTTCATAAACACTATGCCATGGGATCGGTACGTCAAAGATCTCTTCCCAACTATTTTGCAATCTATATGGGACTGCTGTCAATCCTTTGGTCCTTAAGTGAAACTGATATACTTTTTTATTTATCACAGTTTTCCTTAACCAATTATGTTCTTTAATGCAAGGCCGACAGACAAGTTCCTTACTTTCTCCCCCTTCAACTTTCCTCTTCCACTTTTGCGGTAAGGCTGCAATTATTTGGTTGTAATTTTGGGTAGAGCAGACATTTCCATATGTTTTTGTTAGCTGCATGTGCGACATAACTCCACCAGTCCTACCGATGATATCATTTACGAAGATTATACCTTTAGGTAGTATATTTGAATTTAACCACAATATTTGTTGCATTATTTGTTCTGTCGTTTCTGGAGGATTAAATTGAAATTGCAACCAACTTTCTATGGCTTGTTTTAGAAATAGTGACATTTGGGAGATTATTTCCTTTTCAAATAACTGAAAGTGAGAGGTTGTAATCTGAATAAAGGGAAAAAGGCCTTTCTTGAACAGTGGGTGAGACAATCTTACTAATTTGCTTGAGAACCAGTTCGGATTTAAGTATAACTTTTGGATGACTGAAGATTTTAGTGATAGGTCTAATGCTTTAATATTTAATAATTTCTGTCCTCCGAATTCATATTCATTATATAAATATGCTCTTTTAATTTTGTCTGGCTTGCCGTTCCAAATAAAATTTAATATTTTTTTCTCATATAATTTAAAAAACTGTTTGCTAGGCGTAGGCAAGACCATAAGCAAATAGGTAAACTGGGATAATACTAAAGAGTTAATCAGGGTGATTTTTCCACAAATTGACAGGTATTTTCCTTTCCATGGTAGTAAGATCTTATCTATTTTTGCTAACTTTCTATTAAAATTTATTGAAGTGAGATCATTTATTTCCTTTGGGATATGTATTCCGAGTATATCCACATCACCATCAGACCATTTTATTGGTAAACTACATGGTAATGTAAAAATTGTATTTTTTAGTGATCCAATACGTAATATAGTACATTTGTCATAATTTGGTTTTAATCCAGAGAGGTTAGAAAATGTATCTAGATCCTCTATGAGGCTGTGGAGGGATTCTAGTTGTGGATCTAAAAGAAAACATGAATCATCTGCGTACAATGACACCTTTGTTTTTAAGCCCTGTATTTCTAATCCTCTGATATTATTATTGGATCTGATTTTAATAGCTAACATCTCGATGGCCACAATAAATAGATATGCCGATAGTGGACAACCTTGTTTCACTCCTCTTGACAGTTTGAAACTTTCTGAGAAATAGCCATTATTTACTATTTTACACCTAGGGTTACTATACATGATTTTGACCCATTTTATAAGAGATTCTCCAAAATTGAAATGCTCCAGGCATTTATATATAAATTCCAGTCGAACTTTATCAAATGCCTTTTCGAAGTCTGCTATGAATAGCAGGCCTGGTTTCCCATATTTTCCATAGTGTTCTATTGTTTCCAATACTTGCCTTATATTATCTCCAATGTATCTTCCATGTAAAAAACCTGTCTGATTAGAATGAATAATATCCGACAATACCTTTTTAATTCTATGCGCTATACATTTTGCTAGGATTTTTGCATCACAACACTGAAGTGTAAGGGGCCTCCAATTTTGTAAATGGACTGGATCTTTATATTTTCCACTTGTATCCTGTTTCAGTAATAATGAGATCAGACCTTCTTCTTGAGTGTCAGATAATCTACCATTTACATAGGAGTGGTTAAAACATGCTAATAACGGTCCTCTTAGTATATCAAAAAGGTTTGGTATACCTCGATTGGTATGCCATCCAACCCTGGAGTTTTCCCGGACTTAAAGTCTTTAATTGCATCCAGAAGTTCCTCCTCTGTAATTTCACCTTCACATGAGTCTTTCTGTGTGGCTGTTAATTTGACATTATCAATAGGAAAAAAATCTCTACAATTAGCTTCAGTTAGAGGAGATGGAGGCGACTGAAAAGAAAACATATGCTTAAAATACTTTGTTTCTTCCTTCAAAATATCATTAGGTGAATTATGGGTGACTCCGTCAATTGTAACCAGTTTCATTAAGTTCTTTTTGGTAGCATTCCTATGTTGAAGATTAAAAAAGAATTTTGTGCATTTTTCCCCATATTCCATCCAGTTTGCTTTATTTTTATAATATATTACACTTGATCTTTCTTGAATAAGTTTTTCCATTTCTTTTTGTTTTTCCTCTAATTTATTCTGAGCCTCTATGTTACAGTTTTTATTGCCATCTATCTGTTCTGTTAGACTTTCTATTTCCTTTCTTAGTATAAACTCTTTTGACCTAAATTGCTTTTGTTTTCGAGATGAGTACTGAATTGCATGGCCTCTAAAGGCACATTTAAAGGTGTCCCATACAATGAGGGGATTCGCTGTACCTATGTTATGTTGGAAAAAGTCAGTTATAAATTCCTTTGTTCTAATTATAAATAAATTATCATCTAATAGGCTTTGATTAAATTTCCAATATCCTCGCCCACGTGGAAATTCAGTCAGAGTAATGTATATGCCTATTATATGATGGTCCGACCGCATTCTGTCCCCTATCAACACTTTTTTTACTTTTGGTGCCAACGAGAATGAGATAAGAAAGAAGTCAAGACGACTAGCTTGATTCAGTCTCCGCCATGTATATCTCACTAGATCAGCATATTTAAGCCTCCATATATCTACTAGTTCTAATGTATCCATGACATTCACAATTTCCTTAAGAGCATGTGGGTGATTGTTTGTGGTGTGATTTCCTTTTCGGTCCATTGAGCTATTTAAAACAGTATTATAATCCCCCACCATAATAATATTGTCTTGAGTTGCTTGCAGGCTTGATAATTTATTATATATATTGTCAAAGAATTGTGGATCATCATTATTTGGTCCGTAAAGGTTAATGAGCCATATCTGTTTATGGTCCAATACCATATTTAAAATAATCCATCTACCTTGCGTATCTATTTGGACAATTTGCACATTCGGATCGAAATTACTATTAATTAATATCATCACCCCCTTTTGAATTTCTTTGCCCATGGGAGAAGTATATTTCCCCCATTCTTTTTTCCACGCTACTTCATCTCGAATTGTTGAATGAGTTTCCTGTATACAATAGATATTATATTCCTTCTCTTTGAGCCATGTAAATATTGTTCTTCTTTTGTTATTATCAGCTAAGCCATTACAATTATAACTGGCTATACTTATTTCACCATACACCATAATGAGATACAAGTTTCAAGTCTATTTATCATTATATATGTTTGTAAATTTACCAATAAAAAATAGCGTAATGATTGAGTGTCCATATAGCTGTACTGTGATATTTGCATTGCTACGGAGTAACCCTTCAATTGTTCTCCACTAATTCCCCCGCTAAAGCCCCTCCCCATCCCAAGTTGAGCCGTCATCCCAGTGATCAGCATCCCCCCCACGTCCCTCCGTATCCCTAAGGCCCCGAGAGGCCAGGACCCATCCATCGAAAACAGCACACAGTGCCACCCACAAAACAGAAGCAGGTTAACCGCCAAAAGCATTTCCAATGCTTTCACCTCTATATATATATATATATCTCTATATAACTATTTTTTTTATTTTTATTATGCATATCCTATTTTCCATCATTATCAATTAATATGCGTAATAATGTCGGCAGTTCACGCATAGGATTCTAACATATAACCAGGATTGCCATTGTATTACATTTAATTCATTGACAAGCAATTATTATCCTAGCAAATAATTCCCGCGGTCCATCCCATACCCCCCCCAACATCCCCACCCCCCACAACAGATGCCAGACCAGCACACACGCACATACTCACATACTCCAACACACTCAACCCCCCTCCTCCACAATCCACCATAAAATCCGATACTCAACGGCTGTTATATCCCAGAGCCCAACTCGAGAAATAACTTGATCTACGAGTGCACATACAGTTAAAGCTGATTGAGAAAGCATGCAAATTGAGCAGAAATTGACAACAATGTGAGATTTGATTAATCTACTTAATCTATGTCAAGTCCTAGGTGATGGAGATCAGATCCACCCTCTTCACCTGAGACACAAACACTCTGATCCCCTGTTGTAACCATTTTCCCAAGCATCTCCATGCGGTCAGACCTTTGATTATTTTGTGCCACCTGGGCCACAATGATAAACCCCCCTCTCTGATTGTCCGAGTGTGACCCCCTCCCCATGGGTTACTGCAGCCAGTGTTGCCAGCACTGCCACTACCTGGGTGGGCGTACCCCACCGGAATCCCCACCGGCTAGGTAAAAGGTCGTCAAGGTTCTCATTAGCAGCTTTGAGAATTTCCTTGTATATTATGCTCTCCCATCAGGGGGCTCTGGCTTTGTAGGACCAACCCTGCCAGGCAGGCTCAGAATCTTGAGGGGGGCGGTGCTGCTCAAGTAGGTCTCTGACCGCATTTATTTCTCTATTTAGGCTGCATATTCACAGCAGGTCCATAAAATAGATGGGAACTTCTCTTTGGTGTATGGGTCGCTCAGGTGGGTGTCCAGGTTATAGGGTTAGGGATCTTTCCATCATGATAGGACAATGAATAATTAGATTAGATGTATACTATATTTAAAAATGTATATCCCTCATCTACACAAAATTGAAAGCTCTCTCTCTCACTACCCCTGTTCATAGACCCCCGGTCGGCTCTGGGATATGCAACCATTTCCCCTCTCACTCACTTAACGCCGTACCTTTTCAAACACAAAAATGCACACCACATGGTTGACTGCGGAAGAAATGGGCCGAGCGTGCAAACGCACCCGCATCCACATCTGCTGCAAGGGGGAAAGGGACGCCAGAGAGAACACAGGACCAACCACAACAACCATCCGCCAAAACAACAACCTCCCGCCAAAAAAATCCATGTTCTAATTATTTGTATATAAAGATGTATTATTCTGCTTGTTATATAGTTTTATCCATTTATAAAATACTATACTTACTATAAATATTATTTAATATTACAATCCCTATCATTGCTAGTATCAGGTGCTCCAATATTTGACTCCTCCATTACAACTTTTAGAATAGCCATGGAGTAGTCTTTGTGTCTCTGAACATTTGGTTGTCAATATATAATTTATCCACCACTAGTGCAACACGTTTCCCTTTTAATCTGTTTTCCTTGAAGATTGGAACTGATCATTCATGCCTATTTTCGTGCCAGCAAGTCTTTTTCCCAGGCTTTTCACCATAGCTTTGTCCTTAAAAAAAGCAAATTTGGCAACGATTGGGCGCTCATATTTCTGTCCTCTTTTTCCCGAAACGATGTACACGTTCGAGTTGGATTTTATCGACAGCCTCGAGTGGGATTTGTAGCGCTGTATGCAGGAAGTCCTTCATAATATTCTCTGTTATTTCTCCCTCCTTTTCCTGAATACCCGTAAGTACTAGATTTTCCCTCATCGATCTAGTTTGGATGTCTAGTAAGGCTTCTCTCAGAAGATTGTTCTCCTTTTTTAATTCCCTAACGTCCGTTTCCATTTTAGAGACTGTCACTTTTATTTCTTTGGTTTCTTTCTCCATTACCAAAGCTTTTTCGTCACTCATTTGAAGACTCGCTTTCAACTCTTTTACGTCTTTACTGACCAGTTCTAATATGCCCAATTTGTCATTTATCGACTTCAACAGGTCGCTTTCCACACTTACCATACCTAGTGGTGAAAAGCATATATCATCTGTATCTGTCGATGAGTCGCGTTTTCTTTTGGGGATCGGCTCTCACGCTTGTCTTCAGTCATGTTTGGGTGTTGCTTGTTGTAGTAATATTTGTCGATATATTTCTCTAGCCTTATGATCTTATTTCTGTTATTATCCAGATTGAATTATATTAACTGCGAATATATGAAATGCTAATATTTAGTCTAACTTACTGATTTTGAATATTATGTTTTTATCTTGAGGTGTTTTGTACCGATTTCTATTCAATACGCCATCTTGTTTACGCGCCTACTCTGGTCTTGGCACCTGCGCTCTCTTACAGACTTACCCAAGAAGACTCACAACTGTCTACATGGATATGCTTAATAAAACCTATTTAAAACAAGCCATTACACTTAGTTATTATCATGGCATTTCATTGTTATTATTCAGGTTATTACTTATAAATATGAATCAACAAATTAAGAAATGCCAGGTTGAAGAGGATCTGTCGCATTTTCGTATTGACACAACATTAACGGAGTCAAAATCAAGATGTATGCCTTCCTTGTCTGTTGGCTTTTCTGCATATAAAAAATAAAATCCGGATCCTATTTCGATGCACAAAACCATTCAAACAAAGTCTGATGGGTTTTCTCCCACTTTTCCCGAAATATTTGCATAACGTCACAAACCCTGCTGCTGTGGTCATTCGATGGCAGTGGCCATAATGAGAGAAATAATGTAGCCTAAGTTACTGAAAATAGGCCTTTTACAAGATTAAATCATGACAGGAGTGTTTGATTCTTATTAAAGAGATGGAGTCCAGACAGGCTACTTTACGGAACTTTCTGAAAGGACACACAGTATAGGCCTAGAGAGAGAATCAGCAAACTCACACACGCACACCCCCATAAAAGCACCCGTCAATTAAAGCCACCAGCGTATGTCAGACACGAGCAAATATTTATCCTTTCCTTAAAAAGTATTAAAAACCCTAGGCCTACCTTAGGTTTTCCAAAAATAGGCTATAAGATAATGAATTGACAATGAAAGTATGAATGGGACAGCTATGCGATAGTATGAAGATTAAATTGACAATCATTAAAATAGAAACAAATACATGCAACATGTCCATAGCCTATCAGCGACGCTGATAATCGAGGTCGGAGAGTGTTGAAAAGATTTTTCAAATACTGTGAGGAACTATTATAATTCGAATGGATGAAAAAAAAACAGTTGTACTCCGAATTGTCCCATTATCCCAACTGTTACACTGGGAAGATTAAACGACTGCTAGTTTTTTAGCGGTCATTCAGTCTTCTCGGTGTAACAGTTGGGATAATGGGACAATTCGGAGTACAACGCATTTCTCATCCCTGGGTTGAAGTACGTTTTCCGAGACCTATCTTGCGCCGGCTCCGTGGTGTCTAGGTCTACACAGTAAGCCTGTTCGACCCTAGTGCAGCTGTAAGCAAGCAGGTTGGATCTGCTGGCTAGTCAGGTGGGAAAATGAATAGCTAACTAGTAACTAGATATATTGTATGGAGCTGGCTGATTTCTTAGCAAGATAGCTAATGAATTTATATTTAAAATCAAACCTGGGCCGCCCTCAACAGAACACAATGGTGTGCAAAGTTTGATTCATTGGAAACAGTGCTGTCCTGAACATTGTGATTATCGATTGTGTACGGTGGGCTGCATGAGTTTTGCGATTTCAAATGCTCACACCCATATTGTTCAGGCCACACCCACCAAACGGGAGCAAACGCACCTCAGACTGGTGAAGAACAGTGCGCAACGTTTGGAGGAAACATGTTGTCCAGTACACAGCCGTCACGCAACTTAGTAAAACTTTTAATTAACTGAACGCACCCCAGGATAGATGTGTGACAACTAACATCAAGCCCCTTTAACTCAAGAGCCTTCATAGCCTGATGACTGACAAATGATGAGCAGTATAAAACCGGTCATGTTTCTTCACCCCAACAGGAGGCTGTGGAGACTGGTGTGCATCTGGACCCCTCTCTCAAAGAGGTCACCTACAACCCCACATATGAAACCATGTTTGCACCAGAGGTAAAATGTTTCATAGTAATATTTTACTCAAGAAAACTGCCATACATCATTCTAATGAATGTACCTACCTAACTGTACCTACCGAACATCAATTTTGCGCTGTGTTCACTCTTACATGTTTATTTTCTCCTAGTTTGGTCCTGTCAACCCATATAGAAGTCAACAGATGGCTGCTCCCAGGAATATGCTGTCTGGCTATGCAGAGCCTGCTCACGTCAATGACTTCATGTTCGAACAGCAGAGGAGGACCTTCTCCACCTTTGGTAAGTTAGTGTAAGAGTAGGATCATCTGTGACTGTAGCCTATGTGACCAGAATAGACCTTATTCACACCACGGCCATTGTCTATGATAGAACGTTCAGCTGTGAATAAGGTCTAGTGAAGAGGTCAATCTTCCTTTCACCTTGAATCTAACGTTTTGGGGCTTTAGGGGAATGTAGCATCTTGGTTATTTTATTCACTTGTCATTCGCTTTTGCTTTCAGGGTATGCTCTGGATCCGTCTGTGGACACAACAAGCCAGAATTCCTCCAATAGCTACATCGGTGCAGTGGACGAGGCAGAGAAAAAGAAAGGTAATCCTTCATTTCCTACTCTTTGTGTTTTGTTGGGGTGCATTGCTAGCAGGTAAGGGGGATGTTTTGAAACTTAATGGAAAGCTGTGGAAGTGTGTAGTGTGGTCATTGTTCTCCATAAAACTTGGTGAAAGAAAGAGCATAATGTTACAGTTTCTCTTGTGTTTCTCCTCTCGTAGGATTGACTGTGTTTGAGGTTGGCCCAAAAAAACATGACAAGAGGAAAAAGGTGCAAGGAGGTGAATCGGATGACATTGACAATTACCTCGGGCCCTGGGCGAAATACGTGGACGAAAAGGACGGCGCCAAACCATCAGAGGTAATCAATTAATCAATCATTCAATACCGTGTGAAGTTCCTCAAAGCAATAAGGATGCTTATATTATATAGGAGCATGATTATTTAGACTTAACTGTTTTTTCCCCTAGAGATATGGTCTGATTCTAACTGATTGTTGTCTGCTGATTGGTCTGTAGGAGGAACAGAAGGAGCTGGATGAGATCACAGCCAAGAGGCAGAAGAAGGGAAGGAATGAGGAAGAAGCTCCGGCCGAGGAGAAGACCATTCTCCATGGTAACTAACACACTCATCTCAACCGTTACTAATTACATAACTAAACTTTTCAGCATTCACTCAGATGAGAAGAAAAATTGCTGTAGCCCTGTATGTAGGAAGTCCTCAGTCTTACTGTATACAGTATCTCCTCTGTGTCTCCAGTTAAAGACGCGTATGACTACCAGGGGAGGTCTTACCTCCACGTACCCCAAGACGTGGGCATCAACCTGCGTACTGCAGACATACCAGACAAGTGTTACCTGCCCAAGAAACAGATCCACGTCTGGACTGGACACACCAAGGTGAGTTGTGTGTGTGTGTGGACACCTTCGGACTCCAGTGTTTCCCCTAGGATTTTTTTCAGCAGCGGTGGAAGAGTCAAGTGGGGGGGTCTTCCTGGGGCATACATATCTACATTTCTATTCTTTGTTATGCAGTGGCGGCCACAATTTAGCAAATGCATATAGGGGAAACACTGGACTCAGATGAGTGCGGTAACACTCCGGTCACTCTGGGTTGGGGTTTAGCTATTGTGTGACTGTGATACACACTTTACAGTGTCTGTCATCTTTACATGAGGGAAATGTGTGTGTGTGTGAGCAAAAGATGGAGAGGAAGACATTTCTGGTTCAGCAGACTGAGTGTGGAGAAGATGTGAACCTGCCTTTGGTTCTGCCTGTCTGTCTGCGGTAGCGTGAGAGCGGGGAGAATCGCTCAGGGCTTCCATCCCACATACTGGAACAGTTGCATACCAAGAGCCTAATTGAAAAGCTAGAGGAATAAAAAAGGAAGCATGCTAGTGGGCTTCTGGTGGAAAGATAGAGGATGGATGGAGAGACTGGTAGATGGTTTGATAATTTAGAGACGTTTTCTGTTAACCTCATTGTGATTTGAGGAATATCCTGCACGGGGGATGCCATGAGCAACATGTCTTGGCATAAATGAGTGTGCAGCAAGGCATAAATGCCTGATATCTGCCTCTGTAGAATTAGCATTCAAGGAGGATGTCCTCTCTTACTGCTGTGCTGCTAGCCATAGGGCAGGCTAAGTTTAATCTCTCTCTCACACACACACTGAACTGTTGATGGGTAGGGGATCAGTGCTGTCCAAGACCAGTTGTTAGTGAGTATTATCACACACACGCAGTGTGTCAGTGAGGTGTTGATGTTTCCAGAGGGGTGACTGTGCCCTTGATGAAACATTAACAAACTCCCAAAGACCAAGGGATAATTATGACCAGAGGCAAATATTAAAGATGCACTGAACCCTTTTAGAACTCCAGCACCTGCTGTTTCTGAAATGGCAAAATAAGGATTGTTCTGGCTCTGTGGGAATACAGACAAAAGATAAGACACCACGTTACACTGTTAAGCATGGGTGTCGAATTCATTCCATGGAGGGCCTAGTGTCTGCAGGTTTTTCCTTTCAATTAAGACTTAGACAACCAGGTGAGGGGAGTTCCTTACTAATTAGTGACCTTAATTCATCAATCAAGTACAAGGAAGGAGTGAAAACCCGCAGACACTCGGCCCTCCGTGGAATGAGTTTGACACCTGTGCTGTTAGTGGAACTGACATCGTTTTAACTACTTTGCAGATATGAAACAGACAATCATAATATCAGTCAAAAATATCAAATTCGCAGTTTATGCTACAAAACCAACTTTATAAGAGGTTTTACAAATAGGTTCTATTTAGCTCAACATTCCATGACGTACACTAAGGGATTGTTGGCGGAATAGATGGATTCAGTTCAATGCATGATTAATATAATGAACCAATGCATTTCTTGGTAGTCCAAATAATATTACTATCAGGTTGTAAATCACAGCTGGCCTGGTACATTGTTTGCTGCCTCCATTCGGGATGCACTGTTTCTCTTTCAATTACTCAATATTTTGGACAAAAACGGACGAACCGACACTTTAGCCAGTGAGCTCGAGTGCTTGGTTGGGATAAGCATGCATTGGCAGGCATGCTGCAAAAGGACGAGGAGGCTACAATTCCCCATCATTTATCAGTGCAATTTTGATGGCCAACTAGCTGAAAAAGTTTGGGAAGGTTTATCTAATGTTCCTTCGTTAGATTTTAGCTCATCTTGCTCTGGCTAGCATTAATCGTTGATCTTGTTGATGTGCATAATTGAGGGAGAGAGAGCCTACCTTTTCATGGTTGTTTGATCAATAGGACTATAAAGTTCTCAAATGTAAGAGGACTCCCGTGGTATTTAGATATTTGCAGAAATCCATTCAGGTGTATTTTGTGGCTTTTGGCAAATGCGTTCTAATGATCTAAAGTCCCACTGTTGCTACTGCCTGCAAACACACAGTCCAGTCTGAAGTGAATGATGGCAGGCCTGTGTGGCAAATGGCTTGTTCGCGTAAAGGCCTACTGTAGCTCTGATAGGCTATGGCGCACCGGTCTGCGTAGACTCCGGTCCTGGACGAGACAGATGTTTTATTTCCTGCAGTGTCTATTAATTGTCCAAACGCACGGCCGCTTTCCCACTTTGTATTGTTTTCACAAATGCCTTAGTGTACGTACAGTGGGGGAAAAAAGTATTTAGTCAGCCACCAATTGTGCAAGTTCACCTGTAATTTTCATCATAGGTACACGTCAACTATGACAGACAAATTGATAAATTTTTTCTCCAGAAAATCACATTTTAGGATTTTTAATGAATTTATTTGCAAATTATGGTGGAAAATAAGTATTTGGTCACCTACAAACAAGCAAGATTTCTGGCTCTCACAGACCTGTAACTTCTTCTTTAAGAGGCTCCTCTGTCCTCCACTCGTTACCTGTATTAATGGCACCTGTTTGAACTTGTTATCAGTATAAAAGACACCTGTCCACAACCTCAAACAGTCACACTCCAAACTCCACTATGGCCAAGACCAAAGAGCTGTCAAAGGACACCAGAAACAACATTGTAGACCTGCACCAGGCTGGGAAGACTGAATCTGCAATAGGTAAGCAGTTTGGTTTGAAGAAATCAACTGTGGGAGCAATTATTAGGAAATGGAAGACATACAAGACCACTGATAATCTCCCTCGATCTGGGGCTCCACGCAAGATCTCACCCCGTGGGGTCAAAATGATCACAAGCACGAGCAAAAATCCCAGAACCACACGGGGGGACCTAGTGAATGACCTGCAGAGAGCTGGGACCAAAGTAACAAAGCCTACCATCAGTAACACACTACGCCGCCAGGGACTCAAATCCTGCAGTGCCAGACGTGTCCCCCTGCTTAAGCCAGTACATGTCCAGGCCCGTCTGAAGTTTGCTAAGTGCATTTGGATGATCCAGAAGAGGATTGGGAGAATGTCATATGGTCAGATGAAACCAAAATAGAACTTTTTGGTAAAAACTCAACTTGTCGTGTTTGGAGGACAAAGAATGCCGAGTTGCATCCAAAGAACACCATACCTACTGTGAAGCATGGGGTGGAAACATCATGCTTTGGGGCTGTTTTTCTGCAAAGCGACCAGGACGACTGATCCATGTAAAGGAAAGAATGAATGGGGCCATGTATCGTGAGATTTTGAGTGAAAACCTCCTTCCATCAGCAAGGGCATTGAAGATGAAACATTTTACATTTACATTTTAGTCATTTAGCAGACGCTCTTATCCAGAGCGACTTACAGTTAGTGATTACATTATTTTTTTTTATACTGGCCCCCCGTGGGAATCGAACCCACAACCCTGGCGTTGCAAACGCCATGCTCTATCAACTGAGCTACATCCCTGCCGGCCATTCCCTCCCCTACCCTGGGCCAATTGTGCGCCGCCCATGAGTCTCCCGGTCGCGGCCGGCTGCGACAGAGCCTGGATTCGAACCAGGATCTCTAGTGGCACAGTTAGCACTGCGATGCAGTGCCTTAGACCACTGCGCCACTCAGCATGACAATGATCCCAAACACACCGCCCGGGCAACGAAGGAGTGGCTTCGTAAGAAGCATTTCAAGGTCCTGGAGTGGCCTAGCCAGTCTCCAGATCTCAACCCCATAGAAAATCTTTGGAGGGAGTTGAAAGTCCATGTTGCCCAGCGACAGCCCCAAAACATCACTGCTCTAGAGGATATCTGCATGGAGGAATGGGCCAAAATACCAGCAACAGTGTGTGAAAACCTTGTGAAGACTTACAGAAAACTTTTGACCTGTGTCATTGCCAACAAAGGGTATATAACAAAGTATTGAGAAACTTTTGTTATTGACCAAATACTTATTTTCCACCATAATTTGCAAATAAATTCATAAAAAATCCTACAATGTGATTTTCTGGATTTGTTTTTCTCAATTTGTCTGTCATAGTTGACGTGTACCTATGATGAAAATTACAGGCCTCTCTCATCTTTTTAAGTGGGAGAACTTGCACAATTGGTGGCTGACTAAATACTTTTTTCCCCCCACTGTATTTCCCAAACATTCTACAAATTTATGAAAACGTGAAAATGACCATATCTAAGTGCTCACTTGTCAGAAAATGTTTTTAAAACTGATTTTAATAAGATTTCATGTTGCTAAAATGCTTTCAGTTCAACTTTAAGAGTCACATAAGATGGTATAGGGTTATGTTACTATGGTATAATACTACTGCTGTGCTGAGTGCTCCTTGCCTTGCTCTCTCATCTCTCCTTACTCTCTAATTCAGGGATGGGCAACTCCAGTCCTCGGGCTGGAGTGGTGTCACACTTTTTCACCATCCCTAGCAAACACAGCTGATTTAAACTAATTGCATTCTAAACTGAAGAGCATGATTAGTTGATTATTGGAGTCAGGTGTGTTAGCTGGGACTGGGGCAATAGTGTGACATCATTCAGGCCCCAGAGGACTGGAGTTGCCCATACCTGCTCTAATTCCTTGAGACAATTAGCCTTCTATATAAGAGGAATTATAGCAATACCATACGCACACCTAATAGTAATATGCCATTTAGCAGACGCTTTTATCCAAAGCGACTTACAGTCATGCGTGCATACATTTTTTTTTTTTTTGTGTATGGGTGGTCCCGGGGATCGAACCCACTACCTTGGCGTTACAAGCGCCGTGCTCTACCAGCTGAGCTACAGAGGACCACCTGCGAGCTCATAGACAGGCAGATTATTATATTATTCTATTACGTCCATTAACCTCTTTCTCTCGCTCTCTCTGCAGGGGGTCAGTGCTATCCGTCTGTTTCCTGTGTCAGGTCACCTGCTGCTCTCCTGCTCTATGGACTGTAAGATCAAGGTAAGGAACACTCCTGCCACGCTGACACAGTCCTGCCACGCTGACACACCATTAAGTCCTCACTGAGGTGGTGATTTACAACTATCTTCTTCTTCTATATCTCCTCTCATGTCCCCTTTCCTCTGCATTATTTTTTTCTCTTCATATTAAGTTAAACGATATCTCTCTCTGCTCCATCTCTCTTTTCTCCCTCTTCTTGACTGAGACAAACTAACTTGTATTTTTGGAGAAGGAGACTCTTCTCTTACTCTCTGTTCCCTTCATCCCTCCATCTTTCCATTTCTCTCTCCTTGGCTTAGCTGAGAGTGATTCTATCCTGTGGATTTAGTTATAAAGATGTCTTTGGTCTCTCTGCGTGTTCCTGGTAGAACCAGGGACCTACTGGTTTTTAATGAAGCGCTGTCTCAGATGAGCCCTGTGCTGGTTTCTGATGATACCCTCACTGTTTACCAGTGGGACTGGTGCTTCAGACACTGAACCATGCTGGTCAAAACCAATCAAAGGGTCACAGAGTGCTATTGGCAGAATCAGTTTTAATCTTCTCTTCTCTCATCCCTCTCTCCTCAGTTGTGGGAGGTGTATAATGAGAGGAGGTGCGTACGGACGTTTATCGGTAAGTGGACTAACTCTGTTTCCTGTTTCGCACTCTGTTTCTGTTATTCATGTGTTGTGCTACAAGGATTACAATGCCCCTTGGATTAAGAGGATAAGACCTTAGCTGAAACCACTAACTAGCCTAAGTCTTAAGTGTTGTCATCTCTTAAGGGTATACAAAACCAATTTGCATTTCTTAATCAATCAAGCACAACTTCAATATTCAATCTATCCACCAGTACAAGTTAGTTAGATTCCAATTCATCACACTCCTCTCCCTTGGCAGATCTGATTACACTGTTTCTGCCTATATCTGCTTTCTCTAAATGAAGATTGAACACTAATTCAACGCTGAGCGAACGTGAGGCTGAACGTCGGGGGAATAGAACATAGGGTAGCTGTAAGATGGTGTCAGAGCATCGCGCTGGGCCACGTGGTCAGAGAGAGACACATCTCATTACCCTGTTTCCAACTATTCCTCAACTCTTGATGTTGAGTCAGAATGCTAATTCAGAATGAATAGAACGTTAATGGAACGTGGGCTGACACTATTCGGGGTGGGGGTGTAAAGACGTGGAGTAGATTTAAAATGGCCTCAGACTTCTGGTATATGTTCTGAATGGAAATGGAACGTTAAAGGGATACTTCAGGATTTTGGCAATGAGGCCCTTTATAAACTTCCCCAGAGCCAGATGAACTCGTAGATACCATTTGTGTGTCTCTGTGTCCAGTATGAAGGAAGTTGAATGTTGTTTCGCAAGCCAATGCTAACTAGCATTAGCGCAATGACTCTAAGTCTATGGGTATCTGCTAGCATGTACAGTTGAAGTCTGAAGTTTACATACACTTAGGTTGGAGTCATTAAAACTCGTTTTTCAACCACTCCACAAATGTCTTGTTAACAAACTATAGTTTTGGCAAGTCGATTAGGACATCTACTTTGTGCATGACACAAGTCATTCTTCCAACAATTGTTTACAGACAGATCCTCAGCAAGGAAGAAGCCACTGCTCCAAAACCGCCTTAAAAAAGCCAGACTACGGTTTGCAACTGCACATGGGGACAAAGATCGTACTTTTTGGAGTAATGTCCACTGGACTGATGAAACAAAAATAGAATTGTTTGGACATAATGACCATTGTTATGTTTGGAGGAAAAGGGGGTGGCTTGCAAGCCGTAGAAAACCATCCCAACCGTGAAGCACGGGGGTGGCAGCATCATGCTGTGGAGGTGCTTTGCTGCAGGAGGGACTGGTGCACTTCACAAAATAGATGGCATCATGAGGAAGAAAAATTATGTGGATATATTGAAGCAACATCTCAAGACATCAGTCAGGAAGTTAAAGCTTGGTCGCAAATGGGTCTTCCAAATGGACAATGACCCCAAGCATACTTCCAAAGTTGTGGCAAAATGGCTTAAGGACAACAAAGTCAAGGTATTGGAGTGGCCATCACAAAGCCCTGACCTCAATCCTATAAATGTGTGGGCAGAACTGAAAAGGCGTGTGAGAGCAAGGAGGCCTACAAACCTGACTCAGTTACACCAGCTCTGGCATGAGGAATGGGCCAGAATTCACCCAACTTATTGTGGGAAGCTTGTGGAAGGCTACCCAAAACGTTTGACCCAAGTTAAACAATTGAAAGGCAATGCTACCAAATACTAATTGAGTGTATGTAAACTTCTGACCCACTGGGAATGTGATGAAATAAATAAAAGCTGAAAGAAATAATTCTCTCTACTATTATTCTGACATTTCACGTTCTTAAAATAAATTGGTGATCCTAACTGACCTAAGACATGGAATTTCTACTAGGATGAAATGTCAGGAAATGTGAAAAACTGAGTTTAAATGTATTTGGCTAAGGTGTATGTAAACTTCCGACTTCAACTGTAGATAAAGGGCCTCATTGCTAAAATCCCAAAGTATCCCTTTAATTTAGTGCTCAGTTAATGTTAATGGTATGTGAAGGTTCCGCTGAGCGTTGAGGATAGGATTTGACTAGACAGTGGCATGCAGCTGGGTATTGGGACCCTCCTTCCCTCCAGACTGGGTATTGGGACCTACCCTCCCTCCCTCCAGGCTGGGTATTGGGACCTACCCTCCCTCCCTCCAGGCTGGGTATTGGGACCTACCCTCCCTCCCTCCAGGCTGGGTATTGGGACCCTCCCTCCCTCCAGGCTGGGTATTGGGACCTACCCTCCCTCCCTCCAGACTGGGTATTGGGACCCTCCCTCCCTCCAGACTGGGTATTGGGACCTACCCTCCCTCCCTCCAGGCTGGGTATTGGGACCCTCCCTCCCTCCAGACTGGGTATTGGGACCCTCCCTCCCTCCAGGCTGGGTATTGGGACCCTCCCTCCCTCCAGGCTGGGTATTGGGACCTACCCTCCCTCCCTCCAGGCTGGGTATTGGGACCTACCCTCCCTCCCTCCAGACTGGGTATTGGGACCTACCCTCCCTCCCTCCAGGCTGGGTATTGGGACCTACCCTCCCTCCCTCCAGACTGGGTATTGGGACCTACCCTCCCTCCCTCCAGACTGGGTATTGGGACCTACCCTCCCTCCCTCCAGGCTGGGTATTGGGACCTACCCTCCCTCCCTCCAGGCTGGGTATTGGGACCTACCCTCCCTCCCTCCAGGCTGGGTATTGGGACCTACCCTCCCTCCCTCCAGGCTGGGTATTGGGACCTACCCTCCCTCCCTCCAGACTGGGTATTGGGACCTACCCTCCCTCCCTCCAGACTGGGTATTGGGACCTACCCTCCCTCCCTCCAGGCTGGGTATTGGGACCCTCCCTCCCTCCAGACTGGGTATTGGGACCTACCCTCCCTCCCTCCAGGCTGGGTATTGGGACCTACCCTCCCTCCCTCCAGGCTGGGTATTGGGACCTACCCTCCCCCCCTCCAGGCTGGGTATTGGGACCTACCCTCCCTCCCTCCAGACTGGGTATTGTGACCCTCCCTCCCTCCAGACTAGGTATTGGGACCTACCCTCCCTCCCTCCAGGCTGGGTATTGGGACCCTCCCTCCCTCCAGACTGGGTATTGGGACCTACCCTCCCTCCCTCCAGACTGGGTATTGGGACCTACCCTCCCTCCCTCCAGACTGGGTATTGGGACCTACCCTCCCTCCCTCCCTCCAGGCTGGGTATTGGGACCTACCCTCCCTCCCTCCAGGCTGGGTATTGGGACCTACCCTCCCTCCCTCCAGGCTGGGTATTGGGACCTACCCTCCCTCCCTCCAGACTGGGTATTGGGACCTACCCTCCCTCCCTCCAGACTGGGTATTGGGACCTACCCTCCCTCCCTCCAGACTGGGTATTGGGACACTCCCTCCCTCCCTCCAGGCTGGGTATTGGGACCTACCCTCCCTCCCTCCAGGCTGGGTATTGGGACCTACCCTCCCTCCCTCCCTCCAGGCTGGGTATTGGGACCTACCCTCCCTCCCTCCAGGCTGGGTATTGGGACCTACCCTCCCTCCCTCCCTCCAGACTGGGTATTGGGACCTACCCTCCCTCCCTCCAGGCTGGGTATTGGGACCTACCCTCCCTCCCTCCAGACTGGGTATTGGGACCTACCCTCCCTCCCTCCAGACTGGGTATTGGGACCTACCCTCCCTCCCTCCCTCCAGGCTGGGTATTGGGACCTACCCTCCCTCCCTCCAGACTGGGTATTGGGACCTACCCTCCCTCCCTCCAGGCTGGGTATTGGGACCTACCCTCCCTCCCTCCAGACTGGGTATTGGGACCTACCCTCCCTCCCTCCAGGCTGGGTATTGGGACCTACCCTCCCTCCCTCCCTCCAGGCTGGGTATTGGGACCTACCCTCCCTCCCTCCAGGCTGGGTATTGGGACCTACCCTCCCTCCCTCCCCTCCAGGCTGGGTATTGGGACCTACCCTCCCTCCCTCCAGGCTGGGTATTGGGACCTACCCTCCCTCCCTCCAGGCTGGGTATTGGGACCTACCCTCCCTCCCTCCAGGCTGGGTATTGGGACCTACCCTCCCTCCCTCCAGACTGGGTATTGGGACCCTCCCTCCCTCCAGACTGGGTATTGGGACCTACCCTCCCTCCCTCCAGGCTGGGTATTAGGACCCTCCCTCCCTCCAGGAGGGGCTGTCAGAGGAGATTGTTTTCCCTCAGCCGGGGTTCTGCCTGTCAGCTCCCTCAAACACCATGTATAATTCAACAGCCCTGGGAGGGAGAGGGGGATGTAGAGAGGGGAACAGAGGGCAAGAAAGAGTCGAAATAGAGGTATGGAGAGTGCGTGTGTTTTTTGGAATGGAGCCTGTATGAGTGCCAGGTCTGTGGGGTTTAGACTAGGAGTCTGTGCCGTTACAGTAATGGCATAGTACTGAATCAGGCCCATTATCAACATGCTGCCCAATATAGTCTTTACTTATTTAATACATCAACAAGGAACTACGCTCTTTCCCTCTTTTTTTTCTCTCATTGATTTGAAGGGGGGACATTTTTTATGTTGCCCTTCATTGCATATCGAAACCCAATTCACTGTGCCTGCCCTTGTCTTATCTCTTATCTTACTCATTGTGATCTCAATAAAGCAGCATAATGAGAAAAAAACACAGCCTTTTAATGTTGTTGGGATTTGTGCCACAGCCACCAATGCTCTTGAGAGAGATAGGAGGGAGGTGCGCTCTAGCCAGGCAGCTCTAGCCAGGCAGCTCTAGCCAGGCAGCTCTAGCCAGGCAGCTCTAGCCAGGCAGCTCTAGCCAGGCAGCTCTAGCCAGGTGAGCCATGGGAAGGCCTGGCTGGTGGACATGCAGACTAGCCTCGACGGACCATGTTATCGCCACGGTAACAGTGTAGCGCTGATAAAAGGCGGTCTTAAAGGGTCATTTCAAAATGTTTCACCGTCATATTAATCATCTCCAGAACACACATAGGGGAGGGGATGAGAGAGAGGGATGGAGGTAGGAATAAGTGGAGACCAGGGGGAAGAGATGAGTTGAGAGAGAGAGAGAGGATAGAGAGAGGGATGGAGAGAGGGATGGATAGAGAGAGAGAGGAGAGAGGATGGGGAGAGGATAGAGGGAGAGGATAGAGGGAGAGGATATTCCAACAATGTGATCTGACAGGCAGTGGGATCAGGGGGCTATGACAGAATAACAGAACAGGAAGAATATGTGCATATGTAATGTGTGAGTGTTTCTCTCTTGTCTCCCTCCAGGCCACAGTAAAGCGGTGCGGGATATCTGCTTCAACAACACTGGGACTCAGTACATGAGTGCAGCCTACGACCGCTACCTCAAACTCTGGGACACAGAGACAGGTCGGTCCTGCCGCGGTTGTGGTGACCAGGATAGAAATGCCACGAACGTTCCACAACGTTGCAGCCTTCTGAATGCAGCCCAGGCCTGGGGACTTTCACTGAACAGGACAGTCGTGGCCATGATAGAAATGCCACGAATAAAGCTGTCACGATTACTTGCTTAACATAGTCAGAGAAGCATGTCAGTTGTTGTGGCCTGCTGAAGGTGGCCAGCATTGTGGGACATTCAGATAGAAATGTGTTGTCTGTGGGTTCTACCATAAGGACTATGGAGGGTCTCTGCTCCCCACGAAGATAGAAATGGAGTGGTATCAAACGCATGGAAACCACTTATTTGATACCACTCCATTGACTCCATTCCAGCCATTATTATGAGCCGTCCTCCCCTAAGCAGCCTCCACTGGTAGATGTTGGTTCTACCACAAGGAGCAGGGAGGGTCTCTGCTCCCCCAGCAGAGGGCAGTACAGAAACTAATCCTCCACTTGTTGCTCTGAAGGACCGCTGAATTGTCATAGCACCTTGTTTACTAGTCACTGAGCTGTAGGGTTAGGGCCCATTCCATTGACATTTAGTCAACTTGTATTGACAAATTGAAAATGACCTATTGTAATGAGGATTTTTCTCATCATCGATTGCATTGAATATACAAATCTGATTGGATTGACAGAATGCCACACCGGCAAGTTATGGCTGGCTGTTGGTGGTGTTTCTGCCACAGAGATTCTATTAATTCTAATATGTAAATATATGGTTTCTGCAGTATAATGAAGACACTGTGTGTTGCAGACAGTCAGTGGGGGTTGTTCTGAAACGTGTAAACTGTCCCTCCACAGGCCAGTGCATCTCCCGCTTCACCAACAGGAAGGTGCCGTACTGCGTCAAGTTCAACCCAGACGAGGACAAGCAGAACCTGTTCGTGGCCGGCATGTCTGATAAGAAGATCGTTCAAGTACTGTCATCACACACACACACACACACACTCTACCTAGAGGCTGCTCAGTATGAGACAGGATTGTATTTCATGCTCCGTGGGCTCCTGTGTAGTGTGAGACTAGAACAAGGAAAAATGTAGAGAGCGAGGACAGGACAGAGAAAGAAAGAACAGAAAGAGAGATCTGTGAAAGATAACAACTCACTGGGAACAGTCCCTTCGCTGGAAAATAATTAAACTGCTCCTGGAATAAATCAATGTGTCTGTAAACGGGCAATCGTCTGCCCCCTAATTAAACTGTACTATTGGTGTGTGTTCTAGTGTTTGTCTGTGACAGGAGTGTGTTGTGTAATTATTATTCCCATAGCTGTGTGTTTAACCTGTTTTCAATTTGTATTAATTGACTTATTTTCTCTCTCTCCCTCTCTCACCCCTTTCTCTCGCTCTCTCAGTGGGATGCGAGGACAGGGGAGGTGGTTCAGGAGTATGACCGTCACCTGGGCGCGGTCAACACCATCACGTTCGTGGATGAGAACCGCCGTTTCGTCAGCACGTCAGACGACAAGTCCCTCCGCGTGTGGGAATGGTGAGTGACACAGAGACTGCTGAGGTTTTTAAATCAGCACAGTTCTGAAATGGAAATGATTCAACAACATTGTTGATGAGTCGCATCATAGCATCACTCCTGGTATTATGCTTCATTTACATAATATACTGTATCTCTGGCATGTACATTAGGGCCAACAGCTTGTCTTGACAGAATTCTAGATACCTCTGCAAACTGAACTTATTGCCAAAGAGTGTTTAACAAGTGATAAAGTGCAAATGAGAGTAGTGGAGGAATGTGTTTGGTTGACTGGGTTATGGTGCTATGGGTGGCTTGTCATGGGAAGTTCAGTACTGTTGGTATCGATGAAAAGTCCTCTCGTCTTCTAGCTTGTCATTTCAGGGTCTTACCTACCAGATCTTATTCCGCTTTCATATTTTTTTATTCGCTTATGACGTGTTTAGCTATATTATTTTGTCAGGGCAAAAAATGTTTTCAAGCCCGCCGAGAATTATTTGCAAGTTAGCTTGGTTCCCATGGCGATAAACACATGCTGTTGTTTTTACCTCGCTAAGATTATAATTCTTTAAGACCCGGTGACTAAGGACATAAGTTTCATAGGGATTCTTGGAGGGACTGTTTTATAAGAACAATGCGTATTCCTTGAAATACCCCCCTTTTCCCATCAGTTGTGTTCCTTTCTGTAATATCTGGTTGGTGTGTGTGTTTAAGCAGTAGGATTGACTGGTAAGGAGAGGGTGCCAGGGATGCCAGCTGTGGCTTTAATAGTGAAGTCTGGAGAGAGAGTGGGCATGGTCGCTGAGAAGGGAGCGTTATGCATTCTTGCTAGTATGCCTAATATGGCTATATGTGAGTGAAGGGGTTGAATGCGCCGCCACCTGTTTGGTCTCCGTTGCAGTTTTTACAGTTTATTAGAGACACTGTACAGTTGTGGTCAAACGTTTTGAGAATGACACAAGTATTGGTCTTCACAAAGTTTGCTGCTTCAGTGTTTTTAGATATTTTTGTCAGATGTTACTATGGTATAGTGAAGTTTAATTACAAGCATTCCATAAGTGTCAAAGGCTTTTATTGACATTTACATTACGTTTATGCAAAGAGTCAATATTTGCAGTGTTGACCCTTCTTTTTCAAGACCTCTGCAATCCCCCCTGGCATGCTGTCAATTAACTTCTGGGCCACATCCTGACTGATGGCAGCCCATTCTTGCATAATCAATGCTTGGAGTTTGTCAGAATTTGTGGGGTTTTGTTTGTTCACCCGCCTCTTGAGGATTGACCACAAGTTCTCAATGGGATTAAGGTCTGGGGAGTTTCCTGGCCATGGACCCAAAATGTCGATGTTTTGTTCCCCGAGCCACTTAGTTATCACTTTTGCCTTATGGCAAGGTGCTCCATCATGCTGGCTAAGGCATTGTTCGTCACCAAACTGTTCTTGGATGGTTGGGAGAAGTTGCTCTCTGAGGATGTGTTGGTACCATTCTTTATTCATGGCTGTGTTCTTAGGCAAAATTGTGAGTGAGTCCACTCCCTTGGCTGAGAAGCAACCCCACACATGAATGGTCTCAGGATGCTTTACTGTTGGCATGACACAGGACTAATTGTAGCGCGCACTTTGTCTTCTCCGGACAAGCTTTTTTCCGGATGCCCCAAACAATCAAAAGGGGATTCATCAGAGAAAATGACTTTACCCCAGTCCTCAGCAGTCCAATCCCTATACCTTTTGCAGAATATCAGTCTGTCCCTGATGTTTTTCCTGGAGAGAAGTGGCTTCCTCGCTGCCCTTCTTGACACCAGGCCATCCTCCAAAAGTCTTCGCCTCACTGTGCGTGCAGATGCACACCTGCCTGCTGCCATTCCTGAGCAAGATCTGCACTGGTGGTGCCCCGATCCCGCAGCTGAATCAACTTTAGGAGACGGTCCTGGCGCTTGCTGGACTTTCTTCACAACAATTGAACCTCTCTCCTTGAAGTTCTTGATGATCCGATAAATGGTTGATTTATGTGCAATCTTACTAGCAGCAATATCCTTGCCTGTGAAGCCCTTTTTGTGCAAAGCAATGATGACGCACGCGTTTCCTTGCAGTTAACCATGGTTAACAGAGGAAGAACAATGATTTCAAGCACCACCCTCCTTTTAAAGCTTCCAGTCTGTTATTCTAACTCAATCAGCATGACCTCCAGCCTTGTCCTCGTCAACACTCTCACCTGTGTTAACGAGAGAATCACTGACATGATGTCAGCTGGTCCTTTTGTGGCAGGGCTGAAATGCAGTGGCAATGTTTTTTTGGGATTAAGTTCATTTTCATGGCAAAGAGGGACTTTGCAATTAATTGCAATTCATCTGATCACTCTTCATAACATTCTGGAGTATATGCAAATTGCCATCATAAAAACTGAGGCAGCAGACTTTGTGAAAATTAATATTTGTCATTCTCAACTTTTGACCACGACTGTACTTGTTAGCTTTTATGATAGAATGTGCTTGTTAGGGTTAGTGTTGTCACAATACCAGGATCTTTACTTCGATGCCAGGTTTAGTATCACGATACTCAATAACAAAAACAAAGGCGTATTAGCCAAAGTCACAGAATGGCACTTGATCCAGACATATAAACTCAGCTTCTGCTGTGTTCAATGTGTTGGGCATCTTTTGAGTTCAATGTCATTACATTTGAAAATGTAGTATTTAAAAAATTTTGGGGACAGCCATGGATGCAATAATGAATCAATTATACAATCAATTTGACTTTGGTAAAAACAATCTAACTACAAAACAACAATGGTAATAATTTATTTGAATGGTGAATCTTTATGATAAACAAGATGTAGCCTAGGTCTATTCACAAAACAGGTGAATGCATATTATTCAATAGGAGTGTCTGCATGCATTGAATTATTGAGCTTGTAGCTGATTTCATGAGGCTACAGATGACAAACAATCCCTCCCATTTAGGACTTATTTGATTGGCAACTGCTTGGATTATTTTATTGTACTGATTAACAACATTTGCATAGAAGAAGCAATCTCTTCTTTTATAAAAGTGTGTGCTGTCTCTTTAAGAAAGTAATGACATCATTCACTGAGGCAGAACATGGCTATGGAATCTAGTGGAAACCAGACTGGAGGCAAGGTAGACGAAGAAGTGAATTTGTTTTTGTTGGCGAGGGAGTCTAAGTGAATTAATAAAGTTTTGGGTGACAAACAGCTTTACAATTAGCATATTTTTTGTTATGGTTATCATATTATCATAAACAAAGTACTAATAATAATAATAATAATATGCCATTTAGCAGACGCTTTTATCCAAAGCGACTTACAGTCATGCGTGCATACATTTTTGTGTATGGGTGGTCCCGGGGATCGAACCCACTACCTTTTGCGTTTCAAGCGCCGTGCTCTACCAGCTGAGCTACAGAGGACCACTAGGGTAGTGAATTGTTTGCTTCAGCTGTAAGCTGGCAAGGAAAGTTAGCCTACAATTAAAGCTGGAAGCTACCGGTATAGTCTTGCATTGTAAAAGTGTTCTAGCCTGTATGGACATTGTTTTGCGAACAGTAATGAACAGTTTCAACATTTCTACATGCCATGTTGCATTATTGAAGTGTGTTAAACCTATCAGTCCCGAGCCCTCAGCAAAAATCGGCTTTTCATTTATCTGACTTCCATTTATCTGCATGTCCAGCCCCTTTATTTAGCCTCACAATGAAATGATTTACCATGTTATTTTCAGGACAACCAGGGCTACAAGTAGAACATAAAACTATTCGACATAAACAGTTGCATTCATGAGTTTTTTATTGACAAATGTCAATAATAGAAATAAGGTCCACCAAAGCAAAAACCTGATAAAAATGAATTTATATGAATGCTGTAAGTACAGAAGGGGTATGCTCAGTGGGAAATTAATATCCAACTAGTCAGTGACCACTGTGTGGAGTTTGAAGTTTGTGACAGCAACTATGTGAGCCTGTTACAGCATTATAGACTCTAGGTCCTTGGATTTCCTATGATCTTATATGTAGAAGAACCCCTTTTAACGACGCTTGTGTAGCTTGTGAGTGTCTTAGAGCAAAACATGTTACACGTGCATGTTCGTGAGAGTCTCAGCTTTTCATAGATAGATTTTAATAGTTTGTAGCTCTACAGATGTTTTTGTAAAAATGACCCGGCCCCAGGCCCCTTCTGGATCCGTATCACAAACACTTCTTTAGCTCAGCCTCACACAGACTAGTGGATGCAAAAGAAATCGATGAATCCAATGGTACAACCCATAAGTCTGTAGCTCAAACACACAATGTTTAAAAGGCGGCAGGTTGCCTAGCGGTTGGTCCAGTAACCGAAAGGTCTCTGGTTCTAATCTCTGAGCTGACTAGGTAAATCTGTCAATGTGCCCTTGAGCAAAGCACCTAACCCCAATTGTGTCTGCTAAATGACTAAAATGTAAAAGGGGTAAGTCCTAAATCACGCTGTTGCGATGGTGGGACTCATTGGGTTAACTTCTAAGCAGCATTTGTTTATTTATTTGGGTCCCCATTAGCTTTTGCAGAAGCATCAGCTACTCTTCCTGGTGTGTACAAAAAACACAAAACATGACAAGTAACAAAATACTGATAGACAGGACAGTCACAAATTTAAAATACAATGATATACAAACAACGAAACCCAAAAATTATACAAACAATACAACGACAACAAAATAATGTGTGTTAGTGTGTCTGTGTTTGTCCCCTCACAGTCCCCGCCGTTTCATGAGATTGTTAAAGGTAATTTTGCTGTAATTGGAGTTGGGAGTTCCATGTTATCATGGCTCTGTATAATACTGTGCGTTGCCGTGAATTGATTTTGGACTTGGGGACTGTGAAGAGACCCCTGGGGGCATGTCTTGTGGGGTATGTATGGGTGTCTAAGCTGAATGTTATTTGATTATGCAGACAAGCTGGAGTTTTCATCACAGTAATATTTCTCATGAAAACTAGAAGATAAGCAGTTAATCTCTTGTCAACCCACAACCAGAAAAGACTGGCATGCCAGTGTGATTTAGGATGTTATTTCTGTTTGTGCAGTTAAGGGAAAGGCGTGCTGCTCTGTTTTGAGCCAGCTGCAGCTTTGCTAGGTCTTTCTTTTGTGCACTTGACCATATTGGCGCCGGAGGGGATGGCTGCCGTTTTACAGGCCCCTAACCAACTGTGCTATTTTGTTAGCTGGCAGGGTTTTCCATGCATTGGCAGGACAGAGAAGCTACGTCTGGTAAGATGAGGGGCGGGGGTGTGTGTCTATTTGTCAATAACAGCTGGTGCGCAATGTCTAATATTAAAGAAGTCTCAAGGTATTGCTCGCCTGAGGTAGAGTACCTTATGATAAACTGTAGACCACACTATCTGCGAAGAGAGTTCTCATCTATATTATTCGTAGCCGTCTATTTACCACCACAAACCGATGCTGGCACTAAGACCGCACTCAACGAGCTGTATAAGGCCATAAGCAAACAAGAAAATGCTTATCCAGATGCGACGCTCCTAGTGGCCGGGGACTTTAATGCAAGCAAACTTACTGACCTAATTTCTACCAGCATGTCACATGTGCAACCAGAGGAAAAACAACTCTAGACCACCTTTTATTCCACACAAAGATGCATACAAAGCTCTCCCTCGCCCTCCATTTGGCAAATCTGACCATAATTCTATCCTCCTGATTCCTGCTTACAAGCAAAAACTAAAGCAGGAAGTACCTCGCACAATACGGAAGTAGTCAGATAACGCGGATGCTACGCTACAGGACTGTTTTGCTAGCACAGACTGGAATATGTTCCGGGATTCATCCAATGGCATTGAGGAGTATACCACCTCAGTCATCGGCTTCATCAATAAGTGCATTGACGATGTCGTCCCCACAGTGACCGTACATACAGTTGAAGTCGGAAGTTTACATACACTTAGGATGGAGTCATTAAAACTCGGTTTTCAACCACTCTTGTTAACAAACTATCGTTTTGGCAAGTCGGTTAGGACATCTACTTTGTGCATGACACAAGTAATACACCATGGGACCACGCAGCTGTCATACTGCTCAGGAAGGAGACGCGTACTTTGGTGCGAAAAGTACAAATAAATCCCAGAACAACAGCAAAGGACCTTGTGAAGATGCTGGAGGGAACAGGTACAAAAGTATCTATATCCACAGAAAAACAAGTCCTATATCGTCATAACCTGAAAGGCCGCTCAGCAAGGAAGAAGCCACTGCTCCAAAACCGCCATAAAAAAGCCAGATCGTACCTTTTGGAGAAATGTCGACTGGTCTGATTAAACAAAACTAGAACTGTTTGGCCATAATGACCATCATTATGTTTGGAGGAAAAAGGGGGCTACTTGCAAGCCGAAGAACACCATCCCAACCGTGAAGCACGGGGGTGGCAGCATCATGCTGTGGGGGTGCTTTGCTGCTGGAGGGACTGGTGCACTTCACAAAATAGATGGCATCACGAGGAAGGAAAATTATGTGGATATATTGAAGCAACATCTCAAGACATCAGTCAGGAAGTTAAAGCTTGGTCGCAAATGGGTCTTCCAACTGGACAATGACCCCAAGCATACTTCCAAAGTTGTGGCAAAATGGCTTAAGAACAACAAAGTCAAGGTATTGGAGTGGCCATCACAAAGCCCTGACCTCAATCCTATAGAAAATGTGTGGGCAGAACTGAAAAGGCATGTGCGAGCAAGGAGGCCTACAATCCTGACTCAGTTACACCAGCTCTGTCAGGAGGAATGGGCCAAAATTCAACCAACATATTGTGGGAAGCTTGTGGAAGGTTACCCGACATGTTTGACCCATGTTAAACAATTTAATGGCAATGCTACCAAATACTAATTGAGTGTATGTAAACTTCTGACCCACTGGGAATGTGATGAAAGAAATAAAAGCTGAAATAAATCATTCTCTCTACTATTATTCTGACATTTCACATTCTTAAAATAAAGTGGTGATCCTAACTGACCTAAAACAGGGAATTTTTACTAGGATGAAATGTCAGGAATTGTGAAAAACTGAGTTTAAATGTATTTGGTTAAGGTGTATGTAAACTTCCGACTTCAACTGTACATATCCAACCAGAAGCCATGGATTACAGGCAACATCCGCATCGAGCTAAAGGCTAGAGCTGCCGCTTTCAAGGAGCGGGACACTAATCTGGACGCTTCTAAGAAATCCGGCTACGCCCTCAGATGAACCATCAAACAGGCAAAGCGTCAATACAGGATTAAGATTGAATCCTACTACACCGGCTCTGACACTCGTCGGATGTGGCAGGGCTTGAAAACTATTACGGACTACAAAGGGAAACCCCAGCCGCGAGCTGCCCAGTGACGCGAGCCTACCAGACGAGCTAAATGCCTTTTATGCTCGCTTCGAGGCAAGCAACACTGAAGCATGCATGAGCGCACCAGCTGTTCCGGACGTCTGTGTGATAACACTCTCGGTAGCCGATGTGAGCAAGACCTTTAAACGGGCAACATTCACAAAGCCGCGGGGCAAGACGGATTACCAGGACGTGTACTCAAAGCATGCGCGGATCAACTGGCAAGTGTCTTCACTGACATTTTCAACCTCTCCCTGACCGAGTCTGTAATACCTACATGTTTCAAGCAGACCACCATAGTCCCTGTGCCCAAGGAAGAGAAGGTAACCTGTCTAAATGATTACCGCCCTGTAGCCCTCACGTTGGTAGCCATGAAGTGCTTTGAAAGGCTGGTCATGGCTCACATCAACAGCATCATCCCGGATACCCTAGACCCACTCCAATTCACATAGCGCCTCAACAGATCCACAGATGACGCAATCTCAGTCGCACTCCACACTGCCCTTTCCCACCTGGACAAAAGGAACACCTATGTGAGAATGCTGTTCATTGATTACAGCTCAGCGTTCAACACCATAGTGCCCACAAAGCTCATCACTAAGCTAAGGACCCTGGGACTAAACACCTCCCTCTGCAACTGGATCCTGGACTCCCTGACGGGCTGCCCCCAGGTTGTAAGGGTAGGCAACATCACGTCTGCCACTCTGATCCTCAACACTGGGGCCCCTCGGGTGCGTGCTTAGTCCCTTCCTGTACTCCCTGTTCACCCACGACTGCGTGGCCAAACACGACTCCAATACCATCATTAAGTTTGCTGACGACACAACAGTGGGAGGCCTGATCACCGACAACGATGAGACAGCCTATAGGGAGGAGGTCAGAGACCTGGCCGTGTGGTGCCAGGACAACAACCTCTCCCTCAATGTGAGCAAGACAAAGGAGCTGATCGTGGACTACAGGAAAAGGTGGGCTGAACAGGCCCCCATTAACATCGACGGGGCTGTAGTGGAGCGGGTCGAGAGTTTAAAGTTCCTTGGTGTCCACATCACCAACAAACTATCATGGTCCAAACACACGAAGACAGTCGTGAAGAGGGCACAACAACACCTTTGCCCCCTCAGGAGACTGAAAAGATTTGGCATGGGTCCCCAGATCCTCAAAAATGCACCCAAGTCATTGACTGTTCTCTCTGCTACCACACGGCAAGCGGTACCGGAGCGCCAAGTCTAGGACCAAAAGGCTCCTTATCAGCTTCTACCCCCAAGCCATAAGACTGCTGAACAATTAATCTAATGGCCACTCAGACTATTTACATTGACCCCCTGATCTCACTGATCTATATACTACCCCACAATGTCAAAATTGAATTGTGTTTTTAGAAATGTTTACAAATTAATTAAAAATGAAAAGCTGTAGTGTCTTGAGTCAATAATTATTCAACCCTTTTGTTATGGCAAGCCTAAATAGGTTCAGGAGTAAAAATGTGCTTAACAACTCGCATAGTAAGTTGCATGGACTCTGTGCAATAATAGTGTTTAACATGATTTTTAAATGACTACCCCATCTCTGTAACCCACACATACAATTATCTGTAAGGTCCCTCTGTCGAGCAGGGAATTTCAAGCACAGATTAAACCACAAAGACTAGGGAGGTTTTCCAGTGGTTCGCAAAGAAGGGAACATATTGGTAGATGGATAAAACATTAATTAAAGCAGACATTGAATATCCCTTTGAGCGTGGTGCAGTTATTAATTACACTTTGGATGGTGTATCAATACACCCAGTTACTACAAAGATACAGGAGCCCTTCCTAACTCAGTTGCCGGAGAGGAAGGAAACCACTCAGGGATTTCACCATGAAGCCAATAGTGATTTTAAAACTGAGTTTAATTGTTGTGATAGTAGATAACTGAGGATGGATCAACAACATTGTAGTTGCTCCACAATACTAACATAAATGACAGAGTGAAAAGGGAGCCTGTACGGAATAATAATATTCCAAAACATGCATCCTGTTTGCAATAAGGCACTAAAGTAATACTGCAAGAAATGTGGAAAATTAAATTATATTTTTGTTCTGAATACAAAGCGTTATGTTTGGGGCAAATCCAGCACAACACATCACTGAGTACCACTTCATATTTTCAAGGATGGTGGTGTCTGCATCATGTTATGGGTATGCTTGTCATCAGCAAGGACTAGGGAGTGTTGTTAGGATTTACATTTTACATTGTAGTCATTTAGCAGACACTGTTATCCAGAGAATCGAACCCACAACCCTGGCGTTGCAAGTGCCATACTCTACCAAGTGAGCCACATAAGACTAGGATAAAAATAAACAGAAAAATTTATCCAAAAAAAAACGGAATAGATCTAAGCACAGGCAAAATCCTAGAGGAAAACTTGGTTCAGTCTGCTTTCCAACAGACACTGGGAGAAACATTCACCTTTCAGCAGGACAATTCCTTAAAATACAAGGTCAAATATACATGTTCCTGAGTGGCCTAGTTACAGTTTTGACTTAAATCGGCTTGAAAATCTATGGCAAGAAAATGGCTGTCTAGCAATAATCAACAACCAACTTGACAGAGCTTGAAGAATTTTAAATAGAATAATGTGCAAATATTGTACAATCCAGGTGTGCAAAGCTCTTCGAGCAGGGGTGTCAAACTCATTTTAGCTCAGGGGCCACATGGAGGAAAATCTATTCCCAAGTGGGCCGGACCGGTAAAATCATGGTATATATAACTTAAAAACAACAACTTCAGATTGTTTTCTTTGTTTTAATACTATCAACATAAAACATAAAGCTGGAGCCTGAGGACAGTGTGTCCAAAATAGTACAAGCACAACATCACTATTAATCATAAAACACCTGAAGTTTATTTGAAAATTCTAAAGAAAAAGAACACACAAACACACAATGCCTCAGTGATTCACATAACTGTTTCACAGATCACAGAACTATATCCGGGTGTCATTTCTCAGGCAGAAATGTAGATACAAATAATGAAATCCTGTTCCCCAAACAAGTGCAAGAACCACAGAGTCAAGAATAGGTTAAATATACAAATAAAATAAAATCAATTAAAAACAATAGCACATCAACATAAAAACATATAAACATAAAGCTGGAGCCTGAGGACAGTGTGTCCAAAAGCACAACATCACTATTAATCATAAAACACCAAGTTATTTGAAATTCTGAGGACAAACAACACACAATGCCTCAGTGATTCACAGAAGTATATCACAGATCACAGAACTATATCAGGGTTTCTCATGCAGCACTTTAAGTGGGGTTGCATAGTTTATTTGACTCCTGATACCTGGCATCTTTTAGCTTTCACCAGCGCATCAATATCAGGCGTCACATCCTGAGTGGCAGCCAACTTCAGGATGTGATTCAAGTGCTTGTGCGTGAGCCTTGAGCGCAGCTTTGTTTTATTCATGACGTTATCCATCTTTAATGACTTGCAACACAAAGCCTCCTGGTGCAAAATACAGTGAAAAGTCCAAAAATCACGTCCTCCATTTGCAGATTGCACTTTCTCTCTGAACTTTGTCACAACGCCTGCTTTTTCCCGATAATTGAGGGCGCACCATCTGTAGCCAGGCTGACAGCGCGGGACCAGTCCACTCCGACCCTGTCCAGCGCGCCGACGAGTGCAGTGAAAATATCAGCTGCTGTCGTTGTATCTGTCATCGGCACCAACTCCACGAACTCCTCGGTGACGGTCAATGTGTCATCAACTCCGCGGATGAAAATGGCCAGTTGTGCAACATCTGTAATGTCCGTGCTTTCATCAATTGCAACCGAAAACGCAATAAATGACTTTACTTTTTGCTTCAACTGGCTGTCCAAATCCACTGAAAGATCGGAAATCCTGTCTGCAACTGTGTTTCTTGTCAGGCTGATATTTGCAAAAGCCTGGTGCTTTTCAGGGCACACAATATCTGCTGCCTTCATCATGCATGTTTTTACAAATTCACCCTCACTAAATGGTTTTGAAGCCACTGCGATTTCATTAGCAATGAGGTAGCTAGCTTTCACTGCAGCGTCACTGATGTCTCGGCTGTGAGTAAACACAGACTGCTGTTTCTTCAGACCCACCAACAGTTCATTCACCTTCTCTCTTCTCCGCTGTCCTTGAAAGTTGTCATATTTGTCGGCATGAAGACTCTCACATAGTGGCGACGAAGGTTATATTCTTTCAGCACTGCAACATGCTGTGAACACACCAAACATACAGCTTTCCCATTCAATTCCGTGAATAAATAGAAGGATGACAATTTTTCTTGGAACACTCTGCACTCTGCGTCCACTTTTCTCTTTTTTGACAGAGACATATTGGGGCAATGAGGGTGCCAAAGCACATAATGTTAAAAGTAGAAGCCGTAATAAATATCGCGGGCAAAACAAAGTAGCTCATCCGGACTGGCTGCACTTGCTTGACCTATTTGCTCTGCCCCGGTATAAACAGTTTGCTTGCTTAACACAATTGCTATTGCGCCATCCAGTGGACACAATTGGAACAGCAGTTTCTTTTATTGAAAAATTGCAGCTCATTTTTATACTTTACAAAATCATCTCGCAGGCCGGATTAAACCCGTTTGCGGGCCTGATCCGGCCCGTGGGCCGGACGTTTGACACCCCTGTCTTAGAGACTTACCCAGAAAGACTCATAGCTGTAATCGCTGCCAAAGGTGATTCTAACATGTATTGACTCAGGGGGTTGAATACTTATCTAATCAAGATATATTAGTGTTTTATTTTCAATTTGGGAAAAAAAGTTCGAATTTTCCCTCCACTTTTTTTTTTTTTTTTTACAATTAAATCAATTTTAATCCCACTTTGTAACACAACAACATGTAGAAAAAGTAAAGGGGTGTGAATACTTTCTGAAGGCACTGTATCTGTTAGAGAAGCTACCGTTGAAGAACACTGGGCTTTATTGGATAAATAACTCTCCCACCATGTCATGGCAGGTGATGTAAAGCCATAGCAAGTGAGTTTTTTCAATAACAATTCATGATCAATAACATCAAAGGCTGCACTGAAATCTAACAATACAGCTCCAACTATCATCTCATTATCCATTTATTTTAACCAATAATTTGTCATCTGAGTCAGTGCAGTACAAGTTGAGTGCCCTTCTCTATGTGCATGCTGAAAGTCAGTAGTTAACTTGTTCTCTGAACAATAGCATTATATGCCACCTGGGCTGGTTACAGGTTTTCCAGTCCTATGGGGCGCTTCACCTCAATGATCCATCTGCAGCTTTTCTGTGATAATTTTTCTCACTTTCTCCTCAGACTCCGTCCAGGTCTCATGTGGAGACTGGGATGCCATCCACAACAATGTTATTCCTCCTGGATTGCCCCTCTAGATCAGGGATCATCAACTAGATTCAGCCACGGGCCGATTTTTTTTCTTTCTTGAGGGAATGGTCAGGGGGCCTGAACATAATAACAAATAATTTGTAGACTGCACAGGAGGTTGGTGGCACCTTAATTGGGGAGGAACGGGCTCGTGGTAATGGCTGGAGCGGAACAGGTGGAATGGTATCAAACACATGGTTTCCATGTGTTTGATGTTTTCATGTGTTTGATGCCATTCCATTCGCTCCGTTCCAGCTATTATTGTGAGCCATCCTCCCCTGAGCAGCCTCTACTGGTAGACTTCAAACTGACCGCAAGAAGCCCAAACAGATATAACATTTGTCTAAAACATTATCATTTCAAACCTTGCTTACATTTGTATACGATCACATATATCTCTCTTTTATACGGGGGAATACTTTGGAACAGATTTCCTAAATTAAAATCACTTGGAGTTGATTTGTTGGTGTTTTTACAGCCTTATGGCCAACTACAGTGGGGAGAACAAGTATTTGATACACTGCCGATTTTGCAGGTTTTCCTACTTACAAAGCATGTAGAGGTCTGTAATTTTTATCATAGGTACACTTCAACTGTGAGAGACGGAATCTAAAACAAAAATCCAGAAAATCACATTGTATGATGTTTAAGTAATTAATTTGCATTTTATTGCATGACATAAGTATTTGATACATCAGAAAAGCAGAACTTAATATTTGGTACAGAAACCTTTGTTTGCAATTACAGAGATCATATGTTTCCTGTAGGTATTGACCAGGTTTGCACACACTGCAGCAGGGATTTTGACCCACTCCTCCATACAGACCTCCAGATCCTTCAGGTTTCGGGGCTGTCGCTGGGCAATACGGACTTTCAGCTCCCTCCAAAGATTTTCTATTGGGTTCAGGTGGCTGGCTAGGCCACTCCAGGACCTTGAGATGCTTCTTACGGAGCCACTCCTTAGTTGCCCTGGCTGTGTGTTTCGGGTCATTGTCATGCTGGAAGACCCAGCCACGACCCATCTTCAATGCTCTTACTGAGGGAAGGAGGTTGTTGGCCAAGATCTCGCGATACATTGCCCCATCCATCCTCCCCTCAATACGGTGCAGTCGTCCTGTCCCCTTTGCAGAAAAGCATCCCCAAAGAATGATGTTTCCACCTCCATGCTTCATGTTGGGATGGTGTTCTTGGTGTTGTACTCATCCTTCTTCTTCCTCCAAACACGGCGAGTGGAGTTTAAACCAAAAAGCTCTATTTTTGTCTCATCAGACCACATGACCTTCTCCCATTCCTCCTCTGGATCATCCAGATGGTCATTGGCAAACTTCAGACGGGCCTGGACATGCGCTGGCTTGAGCAGGGGGACCTTGCGTGCGGTGCAGGATTTTAATCCATGACGGCGTAGTGTGTTACTAATGGTTTTCTTTGAGACTGTGGTCCCAGCTCTCTTCAGGTCATTGACCAGGTCCTGCCGTGTAGTTCTGGGCTGATCCCTCACCTTCCTCATGATCATTGATGCCCCACGAGGTGAGATCTTGCATGGAGCCCCAGACCGAGGGTGATTAACCGTCATCTTGAACTTCTTCCATTTTCTAATAATTGCGCCAACAGTTGTTGCCTTCTCACCAAGCTGCTTGCCTATTGTCCTGTAGCCCATCCCAGCCTTGTGCAGGTCTACAATTTTATCCCTGATGTCCTTACACAGCTCTCTGGTCTTGGCCATTGTGGAGAGGTTGGAGTCTGTTTGTGGAAAGGTGTCTTTTATACAGGTAACGAGTTCAAACAGGTGCAGTTAATACAGGTAATGAGTGGAGAACAGGAGGGCTTCTTAAAGAAAAACTAACAGGTCTGTGAGAGCCAGAATTCTTACTGGTTGGTAGGTGATCAAATACTTATGTCATGCAATAAAATGCAAATTAATTACTTAAACATCATACAATGTGATTTTCTGGATTTTTGTTTTAGATTCCGTCTCTCACAGTTGAAGTGTACCTATGATAAAAATTACAGACCTCTACATGCTTTGTAAGTAGGAAAACCTGCAAAATCGGCAGTGTATCAAATACTTGTTCTCCCCACTGTATAAAAAATATAACAGTCTATTTTCCCAGTCATCTGTAATAATGATTCACAGACAGTGCTGATGTCATCTCCCGTGGATTTACAGTAAGTCTATCAGGTCATCCACCTCTCCCTAGGAGAACTGCAAACTGTTCTTAAGGTCTTGGACCTCTCTGATCAGATCGTCCATTCTTTTGTTAGTTGAGTCCACCAGTATTTGGACAAAGCTCTTTTCCTGTTGCTGTAACAATAGCTTGTAGACATATTTTTGTTGATTTTAAAAGATCATGCACCCGTGATAGCGAAACACTGTCCTCTCCATTACTCCAACCTTCTTTAACTTTGGGCGGCATGATCGTAGCAACATAGGCTAACACTGGTACTCCACGCAATTCCAACCAGCACAGCTCACAGGGCCTATGGAAACAGCAACAAACAGCAGGGATTTAAACAACCACAAGCCCGGGACTATCCGCGGTCCCAGCCACAAGGGCTAACTGCGTCGTGGGCTGTGTTCAAACTGTCAAGGAAATCTGGCTAGCATGATAGCTAGCAGTTAGGCAGGCTGCTTTGCCAAGCAGCAGCTCTTTTAGGGTTTGGCAGTGTCCCAGCAACTGAGGTTAACCGCGTCGCGGGATCCAAATTAAATGGGTAGGCTAGTAAACAATTTGTTTTTTCAAGGAAAAACTTTTCCAAAAACGTTCAAAACAACCAAACGAGCTCTCTCTCATTCCGCATTCAGCATGCGTCGCGCTATGAAGCATGAGTGGGGAGCTAACATTGCAGCCCAGACAGCTCTAGCAATGAATGAGTGATGGCCGAGATCCTTTTAATGCGTAAATTCGTATAGACACGCTTGCTTTGCCCTTATGTTGATGGTAGCAAGCAAGCTAGGTAGTGCTAGGTATCAACAGCCAATCCAGTAGGGGCTGGAAACTATAGTGAGCTTCGATTGGTCAATAGCAACTCGATGTCGCGGAGTACGCGACAAAAGTTCAGATTTCCCCGCCCTGTTCAACGATCCCTCGCCCTCGCATTGAAAATGAATGGGGCTCCGTTGTTCGTTGTTTAATCGCCCCCCAACGATGGGTTTCCAGTGTAAGTGAAGCAGGCATTTTGCTCTTCTCTCTATAAAGGGGCTGCACTGATAGACGGATTTGATCCTCTCAATCACATGAGACACATTTGACAGAACTATCAAACATAACCAAAATTCTAGTATCAAACTGTTTTTTGGGCGGTATAACAAAAGTACAGAAGTTTCGGTATGCTGTGTAACACTAGTTAGGGTAGAGTGGAATTAGGACACTCTTTTGGCTTTGAGAGTGTTGAGTATTTGAGTGGATTGCACACTCATTAGAGGTCCTCCCAGGGGCTTTAGGAGTGTAGTGTGGGAGCTAGAGGGGTATGTTATGGTGGAGAGAAGACACTGTGCCAACAAGAATCTTTACTGTCCCCCCCCCCTCCCCCTGTGACAGCTCAGATGGTAGGATTAGGGCGAGCTCAACCACCCAGCTCAGCTGAATTAGGCAGAAATTAACATGGGATCACATATCACTGACACAGACATGGAGAGGGGGGGTAAACTGAGGGATTTGGAAGCACAGACAGGACTCATTGTCAGTCACAAGCACAGCACAAACACTCCCACCCCCTTGGCCCCTTTGTGCGCACATACACAGAGTAAAGAGCTCTCTAGCTGAGGTATGTTAGTTGGGGATGTAGAGACCGAGTGTATGTGCTGGGCTGGGCACGGTTTAGAATCAATACAGTGTACCTCACTGTGCCAGCAAACAGACAGAGAGAGAGTTGGTGCTAACCTTCCCCTGGTGGCTACAGGCTCTGCACCCCCTTATAGATCCATTAGACAAGTCACTGGGGAAGGTAAGATAAGAACCGGGGACGTATTCATTAGTGCACGCTGTAGCAAAACATTTTGTAACGGCAAATGAGCAGTTCTCATTGGACAAGTCCACATAGTCCCTTCCTGTTTCAACCCGTTTTCTTACAATTGATGCTTAAATGAATACGACCCAGGCCTCACGTGAATTAGGACTGACTGGGACAGGTGAAGGTATTCAGAAACACAACTGCAGTTCAAGCTTAATTATGGGCTTTATTAACACACTGGGAGGAAAGAACAGCAGTCCACTCCAAACTATCCTCCTTGTTCTCTCTTTCCCAGCCACGCAGACACATTGAGAGCAGAGTAGAGTAGAGTTATTTTTGGAGTTCTGAGAGGAGATTTGATGCGTGTTGTGTTTGTGTTCAGAGAGTTAGTTTGGCCTGACTCTGCTCTGCTGTGGATGTCAGGCAGGGCTCACTCAAGGGGCCCTTTTGGTGTGTGTGTGTGTTTAATCCTATGACTGACTATGTTGATGGTGTTTTCAGGATCAGGTACAGTAGTTGACTCATGCTTCATGCTTGGTAAGTTAGCTCTTTCCTGTAATTCACTCTGGTTTAAGTATGAAGGGTGTCCTTTCCTTCTGGCCCTGGTTAGGTGTTGTGGTGGAAATAGGTCTAGCTGGTGTTTATGGGATAGAGCTGTGTAGCGCTGCTGCTCTAAACCAGTCCAGCTGTGTGCTATCTGAGAGAGGTAGAGAGGAGGGAGGGATGGCCTCAGTCCGGGGAGATGGCCTCAGTCCGGGGAGATGGCCTCAGTCCGGGGAGATGGCCTCAGTCCGGGGAGATGGCCTCAGTCCAGGGAGATGGCCTCCCACTGAGTGAGAGGAGAGGAGGGTCAACTCTTTCACGCGGTCATCACACACACCCTTGACGAGTGAAGCAGACACACCAACATTATTCAGTCATACACAATCTTCAGCCTGTCGCAGGTGCTGGTGTCTCTGTCACGGACACTAGTCCTGTTAGATCTGCCAGCTGCTCTGTTGACGCACGCACACGAGGACCATAGAGTTGGATGATGCTGTGAAGACTAGAACAAAATGCATAATTTACCTTAATTTCACTCTCAAACTCAAAGGGCAGGGTTTTGAAAGCAGGGAGAGGGGAAAAGGAGAACACGGAGAGGGAGAGCAGAGTGGGAGAGTGGATTTAATTGGATGCTCTTGGCACAGCGTTTAAGCAAACATGGTATGGAAATTCATACCATACCATTTACGTACTGTGCCTTCAAAAAGTATTCAAACCCCTTGACTTTTTCCACATTTTGTTGTTACAAAATGGGATTAAAATGGATTTAATTGGCATTTTCTGTCAACGATCTACACAAAATACTCTGTCAAAGTGGAAGAAAAATTCTAACATTTGTATAAAAAAAATTTAACATAAAAAAAAAAAAATATCCAGCCGATTTTAAGTCAAAACTGTAACTAGGCCACTCGGGAACATTCAATATCGTCTTGGTAAGCAACTCCAGTATATGTTTGGCCTTGTGTTTTAGGTTATTGTCCTGCTGAAAGGTGAATTCATCTCCAAGTGTCTGTTGGAAAGTAAACTGAACCAGGTTTACCTCTAGGATTTTGCATGTACTTAGCTCTATTCCATTTATTTTTATCCCCAAAAAACTCCCTAGTCCATGCCGATGACAAGCATACCCATAATATGATGCAGAAAAGTGGTACTCAGTGATGTTGTGTTGGATTTGTTCCAAACATAATGCTTTGTATTCAGGACATAAAGTTAATTTCTTTGCCACATTCTTTGCAGTTTTACTTCAAATCAAATGTATTGGTCACATACACATGGTTAGCAGATGTTATTGCGCGTGTAGCGAAATGCTTTATTGCCTTATTGGAAACAGGATGCATGTTTTGGAATATTTTATTCTGTATAGGCTTCCTTCTTTTCACTATGTCAATTAGGTTAGTATTGTGGAGTAAATACAATGTTGATCCATCCTCAGTTTTCTCCTATCACAGCCATTAAACTCTGTAACTGTTGTAAAGTCACCATTGGCCTCATGGTGAAATCCCTGAGTGCTTTCCTTCCTCTACGGAAACGGACTTAGGAAAGACACCTGTATCTTTGTAGTGACTGGGTGTATTGATACACCACCCAAAGTGTAATTAATAACTTCATCATGCTCAAAGGGATATTCAAACATTTACCAATAGGTGCCCTTCTTTGCGAGGCATTGGAAAACCTCCCTGGTCTTTGTGGTTGAATAATCCGGAGTGGCGCAGTGGTCTAAGGCACTGCATCGCAGTGCTAGCTGTGCCACTAGAGATCCTGGTTCGAGTCCAGGCTCTGTCGCAGCCGGCCGCGACCGGGAGACCCATGGGCGGCGCACAATTGGTCCAGCGTCGTCCAAGGTAGGGGAGGGTTTGGCCGGCAGGGATGTGGATTCGTTTCCCACGGGGGGCCAGTATGAAAAAACAAAAAACAAAACAAACAAAAAAACATGTATGCATTCACTAAACTGTAAGTCGCTCTGGATAAGAGCGTCTGCAAAATGTAAAATGTAAATGTAATCTGTGTTTGAAATTCAATGCTCGCCTTAGCGATCTTAAAGATAAATTGTATGTGTGGGGTACAGAGATGAGGTAGTCATTCAAAAATCATGTTAAACACTATTATTGCACACAGTGAGTCCATGCAACTTATGTGACTTGTTAAGCACATTATTACTCCTGAACTTCTTCAGAAAATGGCTGTCTAACAAAGGGTTTTAATACTTATTGACTCAAGACATTTCAGCTTTTCATTTGTAATTAATTTGTAAACATTTCCAAAAACATGATTCCACTTTGTACAGTGAGGGGAAAAAAGTATTTGATCCCCTGCTGATTTTGTACGTTTGCCCAATGACAAAGAAATTATCAGTCTATAATTTTAATGGGAGGTTTATTTGAACAGTGAGAGACAGAATAACAACAACAAAATCCAGAAAGACGCATGTCAAAAATGTTATAAATTGATTTGCATTTTAATGAGGGAAATAAGTATTTGACCCCTCTGCAAAACATGACTTAGTACTTGGTGGCAAAACCCTTGTTGGCAATCACAGAGGTCAGAAGTTTCTTGTAGTTGGCCACCAGGTTTGTACACATCTCAGGAGGGATTTTGTCCCACTCCTCTTTGCAGATCTTCTCCAAGTCATTAAGGTTTCGAGGCTGACGTTTGGCAACTCAAACCTTCAGCTCCCTCCACAGATTTTCTATGGGATTAAGGTCTGGAGACTGGCTAGGCCACTCCAGGACCTTAATGTGCTTCTTCTTGAGCCACTCCTTTGTTGCCTTGGCCGTGTGTTTTGGGTCATTGTCATGCTGGAATACCCATCCACGACCCATTTTCAATGCCCTGGCTGAGGGAAGGAGGTTCTCACCCAAGATTTGACGGTACATGGCCCCGTCCATCGTCCCTTTCATGCGGTGAAGTTGTCATGTCCCCTTAGCAGAAAAACACCCCCAAAGCATAATGTTTCCACCTCCATGTTTGACGGTGGGGATGGTGTTCTTAGGGTCATAGGCAGCATTCCTCCTCCTCCAAACATGGTGAGTTGAGTTGATGCCAAAGAGCTCAATTTTGGTCTCATCTGACTACAACACTTTCACCCAGTTCTCCTCTGAATCATTCAGATGTTCATTGGCAAACTTCAGACGGGCATGTATATGTGCTTTCTTGAGCAGGGGGACCTTGCGGGCGCTGCAGGATTTCAGTCCTTGACGGCGTAGTGTGTTACCAATTGTTTTCTTGGTGACTATGGTCCCAGCTGCCTTGAGATCATTGACAAGATCCTCCCGTGTAGTTCTGGGCTGATTCCTCACCGTTCTCATGATCATTGCAACTCCACGAGGTGAGATCTTGCATGGAGCCCCAGGCCGAGGGAGATTGACAGTTATTTTGTGTTTCTTCCATTTGCGAATAATCGCACCAACTGTCACCTTCTCACCAAGCTGCTTGGCGATGGTCTTGTGTAGGTCTACAATCTTGTCCCTGACATCCTTGGAGAGCTCTTTGGTCTTGGCCATGGTGGAGAGTTTGGAATCTGATTGATTGATTGCTTCTGTGGACAGGTGTCTTTTATACAGGTAACAAACTGAGATTAGGAGCACTCCCTTTAAGAGTGTGCTCCTAATCTCAGCTCGTTACCTGTATAAAAGACACCTGGGAGCCAGAAATCTTTCTGATTGAGAGGGGTTCAAATACTTATTTCCCTCATTAAAATGCAAATCAATTTAAATAATTTTTTATATGTGTTTTTCTGGATTTTTGTTGTTGTTATTCTGTCTCTCACTGTTCAAATAAACCTACCATTTAAAATTATAGACTGATCATTTCTTTGTCAGTGGGCAAACATACAAAATCAGCAGGGGATCAAATACTTTTTTCCCTCACTGTATTGTGTGTAGAACAGTGACTAAAAAGTATACATTTAATCGATTTAAAATTCAGGCTATAACACAAAATGTGGAAAAAGTCCAGGGATGTGAATACTTTCTGAAGGCACTATATCTCTAATACCAACACTGTCTGGATCCTAGCTGTTTTATCAACATTATAGCTTTGATCCTCAGCTAGAATAACGTCCTTCCAAGGCACAAGCGCCAGCTGCATTGCATGACTTTCAATGTTTCCAACGTGAGAGCATTAATGCTAGTTGTCAATACTGATGCCAGTAGTGTCATGGCTGACCTGTGGACCATTCTCGACCGTACTCTGACCGTTTTGTGACTGTGCTGCGTTTGTTTTACAGGGACATTCCCGTGGACTTCAAGTACATCGCAGAGCCTAGTATGCACTCTATGCCTGCTGTAACGCTCTCACCCAATGGTGAGTGGACGCACGCACACACACACACACACACACACAGCTTTTTATTGTACCATTCCCCTCCTTCATACCCTTCCCCTACATCCTTCTCCCCCATCCTCTCATCCCCATATCTCCCTCTGAGCTGTGTTCATATATTTGTCCTAAAATGGATTGTTTCTCATTAGTCTAAATAACAGATGAACTCTCACTGGGAGAGCAGCCCACTCAACTCTGTCCCCCACAGCTCCACTCCTAAAGGGTAGCCAGGCAGCAGCGCTAGCTGGGAGCGTTTCTTCCTCTATACTTCTTATTTTCTCTCCACTAACAAAAGAGAGCCCAGTTGTATTTATCAGTTTCTCGTCCACCTACAGCGGTTGGCATTTTGGGATAATGGCATCCTTTTATGTGGGTTTGTTAGGGAGGCACTCGGAAAGGCAGGACACACATGCACACACGGGGGAGTGCACACATGCACACAAACAGTGGAGCTCACGCACATGCGCGCACACACACTGTGGAGCACACACTGCACCCGATGTCACAGGAAGGCCAAAAATATCATGAAGGACATCAACCACCCGAGTATATACTGTATTCTATTCTACTGTATTTTAGTAAATGCTCATCCTAATATTTATATATTTCTTAATTCCATTCTTTTACTTTTAGATGTGTGTGTATTGTTGTGAATTGTTAGATACTACTGCACTGTTGGAGCTACACCCTCAATAACATCTGCTAAATAAGTGTATGTGACCAATACAATTTGATTTGATTTATTACTGAGTCCTAGTGTCGGAGTAGAGAGACAGGAAGTTTGCTAGCTAACAGAACGTCTGTGAAGCTGACATCAAAGTTGCATCCCAAATGGCACCCTATTGAACAGGGCCCAAAGTAGTGCACTATATATAGGGAATAGGGTGCCATTTGGGACGTAGCCCAAGTCAGCATTCGGTCATCAAAAGTATTTTCATTCTTTCCAAAGTGCTTGGCTTAATCTTTCTCTCTCAGGCGGTTACAGAGAAGAGCTGCTAGTGTCTACTGGGGTGGTCCACTCCTATGGGTTCACATTCTCAATCTGTTGTACGAGACATTTCTATCATTCATTTTTTTAGCTTTATCCCATTCCAAATAAAACCGAGCCCCTTGATAATGCATTGGCTGATTTTCACACTCTGAAAAAGGTTGAACAGAAAGGTGTTGTTTTGAAATACCGTGGTCCAGGCCCACTGCTCACTGGAGAAGACATGGGGGTCAACCCCTAACATCAGCATGCTCTAACTAAAACTCAGAAGAACTCAAAATAACTTAAAAATTAAATAAAAAATCTAAATGTTATTGTATTTTCTCCCCCTGTAGGTAAGTGGCTGGCCTGCCAGTCCATGGACAATCAGATCCTGATATTTGGAGCCCAGAACCGTTTCCGTCTGAACAAGAAGAAGATCTTCAAGGGCCACATGGTGGCTGGCTACGCCTGCCAGGTGGACTTCTCCCCAGACATGAGGTAAGACAACACCATCCTATACATTAGTGCAAATGGTAGCAAAATGGTTTGCAACGGAAACAATTGTTGTTTTTTACCAGAAAACATACATAGACCGAATACAATAGATGGATGCACACAAATTCCAACAAACAATGACATCACACCTGCTCAAACTCACATGTTCCCACCACATCCATACCCATTACGTTTGTCTCACTCCAACATTCCCTCTCATTCTTCATACCTTGGGCGTTTCCAGTGCTTGTAAAACTATGCCATATGGCCTCAAACTGCGCTGTTCTATTTCTCTCTGTAGCCCAAATTTGTTCAATATTTAAATAATAATGCCTTTGATTCATCCACTGTCTTAATGATGGAGGATCATTTGATTTCCAGTTTTTAAGTAAACGTTTTTTCAAACTGATAGACAAAAGTATGGTCCAACCCATTGGGTATCTCACCGTACCCTCGTATGCCATGTCTTGAAATATGCAGATGGTTAAAAGTCATCTTAAATTGTAAAACTTCTGACAGCCAACTTGCCTCAACATTGCTCTTATGTCCAAAAGATTTCAAATATACATTTTGTGATATGAAACTTTTAAGTTTGAAAATATCTACATTGGTCAGTCCAAAATCGCTTTTTAATTCTGTCATGGAAATTGCATTTCCTATTACCAAGTCATTTACGCTTTCTATACCTTTAGTTTTCCATGTGGACCAATTTATCGGTGAATTCTGAAAAGCTACCCAAGGATTCTTCCATAGGGTTGTGTTGTTAGGGAGTGATATTGGTTCTTATAGAATACGTTTCATTTTCTTCCATATTGTTATAGTGTTCTTAACTATGAAGAAGTTGTTAAAGTTCTTAGCTTTATCCTTAGAAAATAGACATGTAAAAAGATACTGGGGATGAGCATGCACATCTTCAATATGTACCCATTGTTCCACTTTAGTGCATTCAACAATATGTCTCAAGTAAAAGCCTTGGGTGGCGAGTTGATCCAATTTCAAGTGTGGAAGGTTAAAACCACCCTCAGCCAGTTCCTTTTTATTCTGAGTTTTATTTGACCATATAAAGTTATGACCGAGTATTCTTTTACTGAGAATACATATAAACACTTTGGCAGCCAAGCCATTCTGAAGAGGTTTATTCTACAGTGCTGTGAAAAAGTATTTGCCCCCTTTCTAATTTTCTCAACTTTTGCATATTTTTGATACTGAATGTGATCAGATCTTAAACAACCTAATATTAGATAAAGGGAACCTGAGTGAACAAATAACACAACAATGACATACTTATTTCATTTATTTCATATAAAAAATTATGCAACACCCAATGCCCCTGTGTGAAAAAGTAATTTCCCCCTTACACTCAATAACTGGTTGTGCTACCTTTAGCTGCAATGACTCCAACCAAACTCCTCCTGTAGTTGTTGATCAGTCTCTCACGTTGCTGTGGAGGAATTTTGGCCCACTCTTCCATGCAGAACTGCTTTAACTCAGCGACATTTGTGAGTTTTCAAGCATGAACTGCTCGTTTCAAGTCCTGCCACAACATCTCAATTCGGAATAGGTCTGGACTTTGACTAGGTCCTTCCAAAACCTCAAATGTGTTACTTTTTAGCCATTTTCATGTAGACTCGGATCATTGTCTTGCGGCATGACCCAGCTGCGCTCTAGCTCACAGATGGATGGCCTGACATTCTCCTGTAGAATTTTCTGATACAGAGCAGAATTCATGGTTCCTTCTATTAAGGCAAGTCGTCCAGGTCCTTAGGCAGCAAAGCATCCCCAAACCATCACACTACCACCACCGTGCTTGACCGTTGGTATAGGGTTCTTACTATGGAATGCAGTGTTTGGTTTTCGCCAGGCATGATGGGACCCATGTGGAGAAAATCAGAAAGGGGGCAAATGCTGTTAACTGTAAGATTTATGGGAAGATTGCTCCATTTAATTAGATCTGCTTTCGTATTGTTGAGTAATGGGATAAAGTTATCTTTATATATTTGTTGTTTTTTGTCCCTTATTAAGCATGCTACATAAGTATTTCATATTAAAATGATTGCTTTAGATCATTACCTATTATTTTGTATTTTTCCTGTTGACATTATTTCAGTTTTTCCACGTTAATGTATATCCTGAGATTTTTGAGTATTCAGAAAATAATTTTAACAAAGGGGGGCATTGAGTTTTCAATATTGGTAATGTACAGTGCCTTCAGAAAGTATTCACACCCCTTGACTTTTTCCACATTTTGTTGAATTACAGCCTGAATTTAAAATGTATTACATTTAGATTTTGTCACACAATACCCCATAATGTCAGTGGAATTATGTTTTTAGAAATTTTACAAATTCATTAAAAATGAAAAGCTGAAATGTCTTCATTCAGTAAGTATTCAAATGTGGCAAAGAAATTAACTTTGTCCTGAATACACACATTATGTTTGGGGCAAATCCAACATAACACATCACTGTGTGCCACTCTTCATATTTTCAAACATGGTGGTGGCTACATCATTTTATGGGTATGCTTGTCATCGGCAAGGACTAGAAAGTTTTTTAGGATATAAATAAACTGCATAGAGCTTAAGCACAGGCAACATCCTAGCAGAAAACCTGGTTCAGTCTGCTTTCCAACAGACACTGGGAGACAAATTCACCTTTCAGCAGGACAATAACCAAAACACAAGGCCAAATATATACCGGAGTTGCTTACCAAGACGACATAGAATGTTCCTGAGTGTTACAGTTTTGACTTCAATGTGCTTGAAAATCTATGGCAAAAAAATGGCTGTCTCCCTATGTAATGAAGATATATGCGTTTTTGTTGTTGTTTTTTTACAAATGTTTTTCCTTCCACTTTGACATTTCACAGTATTTTGTGTAGATCGTTGACGAAAAAAAGACAATTAAATACATTTTAATCCCACCTTGTAACACAAGGTGCTCTAGTGACTCCTTGTGGCGGGTTGGGTGCCTGCAGGCTGACCTTGGTCGTCAGTTGGACGGTGTTTCCTCTGACATATTGGTGCGGTTGGCTTCCGGGTTAAGCAGGCGGGTGTTAAGAAGCGAGGTTTGGCTGGTCATGTTTCGGAGGACGCATGACTCGACCTTCGCCTCCTGAGCCCGTTGGGGAATTGCAGCGATGAGACAAGATCGAAATTGGGGAGAAAAAGTGGGTAAAATACAACAAAATAAATAAAAGCTAAGAAGATATTCTTATTGGACAAATGCAGGTAGTCCCTCACCGCTTTGGCCCGTTTTCTTCTGTTTGGTTTCTAGTGAATACGACCCAGGGCTTCAGGGATCTGGTGTTGAGGGACATGACCCCCTAGGGGTTCACCTGGTGTTTGTCTAAATAGGATGTGTAATACAGTAATGGTACAAGCCTTTCTAACAGAAGACGCACCCTTTCTTTCGTTTTCCAATTAAAAATATACAGTGGGGGAAAAAAGTATTTAGTCAGCCACCAATTGTGCAAGTTCTCCCACTTAAAAAGATGAGAGAGGCCTGTAATTTTCATCATAGGTACACGTCAACTATGACAGACAAAATGAGGAAAAAAAATCCAGAAAATCACATTGTAGGATTTTTAATGATTTTATTTGCAAATTATGGTGGAAAATAAGTATTTGGTCAATAACAAAAGTTTCTCAATACTTTGTTAGATACCCTTTGTTGGCAATGACACAGGTCAAACGTTTTCTGTAAGTCTTCACAAGGTTTTCACACACTGTTGCTGGTATTTTGGCCCATTCCTCCATGCAGATCTTCTCTAGAGCAGTGATGTTTTGGGGCTGTCGCTGGGCAACACAGACTTTCAACTGCCTCCAAAGATTTTCTATGGGGTTGAGATCTGGAGACTGGCTAGGCCACTCCAGGACCTTGAAATGCTTCTTACGAAGCCACTCCTTCGTTGCCCGGGCGGTGTGTTTGGGATCATTGTCATGCTGAAAGATCCAGCCACGTTTCATCTTCAATGCCCTTGCTGATGGAAGGAGGTTTTCACTCAAAATCTCATACATGGCCCCATTCATTCTTTCCTTTACACGGATCAGTCGTCCTGGTCCCTTTGCAGAAAAACAGCACCAAAGCATGATGTTTCCACCCCCATGCTTCACAGTAGGTATGGTGTTCTTTGGATGCAACTCAGCATTCTTTGTCCTCCAAACACGACGAGTTGAGTTTTACCAAAAAGTTATATTTTGGTTTCATCTGACCATATGACATTCTCCCAATCCTCTTCTGGATCATCCAAATGCACTCTAGCAAACTTCAGACGGGCCTGGACATGTACTGGCTTAAGCAGGGGGACACGTCTGGCACTGCAGGATTTGAGTCCCTGGCGGCGTAGTGTGTTACTGATGGTAGGCTTTGTTACTTTGGTCCCAGCTCTCTGCAGGTCATTCACTAGGTCCCCCCGTGTGGTTCTGGGATTTTTGCTCACCGTTCTTGTGATCATTTTGAGCCCACAGGGTGAGATCTTGCGTGGAGCCTCAGATCGAGGGAGATTATCAGTGGTCTTGTATGTCTTCCATTTCCTAATAATTGCTCCCACAGTTGATTTCTTCAAACCAAGCTGCTTACCTATTGCAGATTGTCTTCCCAGCCTGGTGCAGGTCTACAATTTTGTTTCTGGTGTCCTTTGACAGTTCTTTGGTCTTGGCCATAGTGGAGTTTGGAGTGTGACTGTTTGAGGTTGTGGACAGGTGTCTTTTATACTGATAAGTTCAAACAGGTGCCATTAATACAGGTAACGAGTGGAGGACAGAGGAGCCTCTTAAAGAAGTTACAGGTCTGTGAGAGCCAGAAATCTTGCTTGTTTGTAGGTGACCAAATACTTATTTTTCACCATAATTTGCAAATAAATTCATAAAAAATCCTACAATGTGATTTTCTTGATTATTTTTTCTCAATTTGTCTGTCATAGTTGACGTGTACCTATGATGAAAATTACAGGCCTCTCTCATCTTTTTAAGTGGGAGAACTTGCACAATTGGTGGCTGACTAAATACGTTTTTTTCCCCACTGTACCTACTGGACTCAACCCAGGGGTTTATGTTAGCAAAGGGTTTTGAGGAAGACATTTTGGAAACTTCAGGGGGAGCGAGAAGTAGCATCCCCCAAGCAGGTAATATTGTGTATATCCAGAAACTGACTCGCCTCTACTTCCCTCTCTGAAACTAGTCCTTCATTCAGTTACTGTTTCTGAGGACATCCTGGACTTAGAGAGCTAACCAGGCCATTTACATGCACTAATTTTAGCACAAACCCCAACTAAGAACCCACTCACCCCTATCAGCAGGTGCCTTCACTTCTCTCTCTTAGTAACCATGGAAACAGCAAGTAACCCCTGCTTCGAGCAGAGACCCAAATTCACACCACCTCTCAGGTGAAATGGAACAGGAGTCATTTTTAGCAGGGAGCCTAACCTCCATCTCTCCTCCCATCTCTCCCTCCCTCTCTCTCTCTCCTGTAGCTATGTGGTGTCTGGCGATGCGGATGGGAAGCTGAATATCTGGGACTGGAAGACCACCAAGCTGTACCACCGGATCAAGGCCCACGACAAGGTGTGCATCAGTGCCTTGTGGCACCCCCATGAGACCTCCAAGGTCATCACCTGTGGCTGGGACGGACTGATCAAACTTTGGGACTAGAGATGTGGGGGGGGCCGGGGAGTGGGGGCTCCAGTGACTCCCTCTCTTCAGGGGGAGAGGAGTTGGTCTTTCTGTCTCATGTATTTTCCCTAATTTAATGGCAGGCTGAAAGCCATAGGGCTGGTATCCAGTCCTGTTGTAACACAGTGTATATTTCTACACCATCTGAAGAGGGGACATTGTTGACAGCGGTGTATACATAGAAAGATAAACATTCTCTCACAGTGTGTTAGTTGTATTTAGAGGGTTTCTCAACCCTTACATGCTCTTTTAGTTTCATGTTTTAATCATTGATGTCCATATCATTCACACAAGATTTTTTTAGGAAAATATTCAGTTTTTCCCTTATTTTTCAATGTATGTCCCTTTTGTGAAATTAAACATTTTATAAATTTTGCCTGTCAAGAAATTGCTTGTCCTTTTGTCAAGTCGTTTTATACTTCCATCTTTTGCCGTTGAAGGTCATGTTTCCGTCAAGTGTATTAGGATTTCTTCTCTTTAGTAACAGTTCCCTTCTCACCATTAAATCCACACAAACCCAATCTGAAGAGAGAAGTGTAGACAAGTCACTATTTCCCTAAGTGTCTTTATAGACTCATCAAAAGATCAGGGGTATACATTTTTAATTGAAAGAGTTTTCAGAATGTATTAATCCATAAAATGTAAGCCTGAACGGTCTAGAATTTTGTAATACATTTGGTGACAAAGTAGTTGGAAAGCTGCAGAGAAAAGTAAAGAAGAGAGACTGAATTTTTGAGTCAGAAAAATTGACTCAATCTCTGTCTCCCTTTACTTCTCTCTGCAGCTTTCCAACTACTTTTCAGAGGGGGTTTGTGTGGATTTAATGGTGAGAAGGGAACTGTTACTAAAGAGAAGAAATCCTAATGCACTTGACGGAAAACGGTTTGAGAAAGAGTGGGAGTTGTGGCGGCTGGATTGACATTTTCTATTATTCAAATTCTGTAGAGGGAGAGACCATACTATTGCCTCAGGAAACTGCTCATTATAGCTGCAGTTAAGGTTACATACTAACACAGATTTCACCATCTTTGGTATTAGCTATCCGAATCATCCTGATTCAATATTTGCTCAGGCAGACCCGGTCTCCTTACAACTTGGCATACATCGTTTCCTTAAGTCTTTTCAAAGTCCCAGTTTAATGTAAAGTGTCATAGATGTTAAATGTGTATTGACATAAGACGAGTGAGGCAATTCTGAGGGGATTCTTCACATACTTGATAGTTGTTTTCCCCTTTTAACCTACACCCAGTACAGTGACCATGTCTGTTGAAACCCAGGTAGTGTCGTTCTCTGGGTAGACGGTCACGTCTTTGTCTCTCTTCAGGAGGCATATTGTCTGTCCTGCCAGGCAAACGTTTGAGCCTTTACCTTCCACCTCCAGCCTCCTCCCCCCTCCTGCCTCGTAAGTAGCCTCCCACAGAAACTCATCCCTGGGCTAAATGAGGCGTGCTCAGCCTCAGTCTTGACAGCTACTCCCCCAGCCCTATGTACCCTTTTTAATGCAGAAGATCCTGAGGACAATTTGAGGCTATTAGTTTGGGCTGTGGTCTTACCTCACTATTCATTACCCATGCCTCTGAGGAGAATTCTCCAGGAGGGGGTGGATGTATCTGTCTCTGTTAGGGGTGGCTGGCTCAGGGCCAAGCCCAGATAAGGCCATGATGACAGATGGCCGCCGCAGTGCTCGCCGGCTGACCTCAAACCAACACAGAACACAGCCACTTTGAAGCAGCTCTGACCGAAAGATGGACTTTGGGCCTTCGAGGCAATTACCTCACAAAGACTAAGGTCATATCAGGGAAGGGTAGGGGAGTGGTGATTCAAAATGTTGAAATGATAGGAGCTTGTTAGGAGGACAGTATAGCTCACAACACTTTACATAAACCTTCATAGATAGAGGCATTCCTTTTCTGGAGTACAGTACTTTGGTTAGCATGAAAAATCTGGTATTGGTCAGAAATAAATATCCAAAGGGAAACATCCCATGGGATTGACGACGACGCTGTTTCCCATCGTACCTGAACTGCATTTCCCAGAGTCTCCCCTTCTCATTGGCCAGAGCCCTGTCCATCAGTCAGTCAGCTCTCAGGGCCTCCACTGAGTATTGACCCAGCCCAGTGTATAGGTACTGCTGGCATTCAGAATGTTTCGGTGCAGGAAGAGGCGGGGCTTTGCTGGGTCGCTGTGGTAACGGAAGAGGCGGAAGTGAGCATGCTCCAGCTCCTTCAGTAGGCTGAACCAATAGCGCACCACGGATGGGTCGTCTCCGCCCACCTCGAAGCCCGCCCAGTGGAGGTGGATTTCTAGTAGTAGCTGACCCACAGAGCTCAGAACCCCTTCTAGAACCAGGTTCTCCAGAATCTTCCACTCCGCACTCTCCATGTCTGCCTTCAGAACATCCACCTGGAACAGAGAGGGAGCGAGTGTCAATAATGATAATATCTAGCAATAGGGAGAGATATAAGATGGAGAGTGTGGAAAAGTACTTTTGATGGAGGTGAGGGGGAGTTAGTGCAAAGAGGGAGAGAGAAGGTTGGTAGAAGGACAAGTAGAAGAAAGGATGTGTCTGAGTAGAGGAGGAGGGAGGATATGATGGGGAGAGGGGGTGAATGTGGTGTAAAGTCTGTGAAGAGGAGAGGGGAAGGAAAGATGCTTTAACATTAATGTTAATAATGGCCTCAGGATATGATCTTACTGAGTCATCATATGCATGGGCTACTTTCAATGCACATACTGTATATTAGGCCTTGGGACGCCATTTAAAGGTCCAATGCAGCCGTTTTTATCTCAATATTAAATAATTTCTGGGTAACAATGAAGTACCTTAATGTGATTGTTTTCAATTAAAATTGTCTTAGCAAAGAGCAATTTCTCAAGCAATAATTTTTATAGGACTGTCTGGGAGTGGTTTTGAGTGGGGAGGGAAAAACTGAAAATGATCTGTTATTAGCGGAGAGGTTTGGAACTTCTTATTGGTCCGCATGGTGATGTCACCATGGAATGCCAAAACTCCCTTCCACCAAAACAAACTGAGATTTCAGGCGGTCTTTTCAAACAGCAATTACACTAAAATGGCATTGTCATAATTTTCACAATTTCACAGTATTATTCCAACCTCATAGTGTAGAAATATATATAAATATATATATAAATCTGTTTTTTTGCCTGCACTGGGCCTTTAAATGTGCTGTAATATTTCTGATGTCATGTCAACTCCTTGAACCCATACTGTTTAAAAGCCTTATTAGTGAAAGAGCTTTCTTCTCTATGCTTTTGACATTTTATTTCACCAATTTATTCTCTCCTCTGTACTTTACTACCCTCTCTTTGGCCGATTGCCTCATGGCCTCATAACATCACCATTGGCAACTTCCAATGCTGCCAATAAAATGTGTCAATAGTTGACCCAAACTTTCCACAAACCAATCATATTTATCTAATCTGTCTTCCAGCACACTAGTGTTACGCTGATGCAAGTGTTGAGTATCTGACCTGTCGAACAGAAAAACACTTCTTCAATGGCTAGAGTAAAATAACCACTTTAGCTGGCTGGCTCTCTAACAGCCCATATCCACTATCCCATAGCCACTCCATCCCTCTGACAAAGTGCTAACAACACTTTACACCGTTCTATTTCTTTAGTGACTGTGGAAATCCCTTTTCTCGTTATTCCCCACATTCCATAAAAGCAGCTATCCCCCCAGATAGAACTGGTCAAAATGAAGTGCTCTCTGTCTCTGGGTCTCCCAATGAAAACGATCCCTCCCCAAGGCAATATAAATTGTTCTAATTGGACAGACGTCATAAAATGAGAACTGCCCTAACCAACAGGGATGTTATGACCAAGTCCCATAATGTTTCTACTCAATAGAGACTTTTCTCAGGGTATGTAATGAGTAGGCCTACTTTCAGTAACTTCATTCTATTTGACAGCTTTCTTCTCCAAGTTCTGTCACCAACTGACATGCAAGGCAAATCCCAAGGACTTCACGACACATATCCCTCTCCAAGTCCCCTAAACCCACATCACCAGCAGCACGTCTGCCCTTCGCTTCCCCCATATGAGAAATTGTGAGCCCTCGAAAAGTATTGCATCTCCATATGGCCCCACACATCTCTGGAGAGATCTCCGACTCGACTGCACCATCGTGCAGACGTAGCGGCACTAAACGGCCCGTGCCTGGAGCTGGGAGGAGTGTGTGTGTGTGTGTGTGTGTTGTGTGTGTGCGTGTGTGTGGGAGGGAGGGATAGAGATATGCAGACAGAAACTACTTTGACAGAGAGGATTGGAAGTAGGGCAATAACTGATGGATTTGTGGAGGAAGGGTAGGTGCATGCGTGGGTTTGTGGTGATTTGGCCTGAATTGTGGTCTACCGAGGCAGGTTCAGTGGGGCCGATGGGTGTTGGAGACGGAAGGAGCTTTTATTTAGTCCTTCAGTGAGGCTATGCCTCAGTCTGCCTTCTCCTAAGGTCAGCATTAGCCTTGTCTTGTTCCTAGCTTTGTGTCTTTAACACTGTAGGCTTATAGCATTGGTATAAACCCTGGCAAGCAACGATTGAAGCTATGTAAACAACAACTTTCTCCTTTTGTCTCGTCCTCTGTTCCCCTGTAGTCTGGAGATATTGTTCTGGAGTTGCAGAACAGCATCGAAACAACTAGAAAATATGTCTATCATCGCCTTTTACCTTTGGGCCACACACTCAGCCCAGACCTTTAGTTGTGAAGTCTCTCTCAGCCCAGACCTTTAGTTGTGAAGTCTCTCTCAGCCCAGACCTTTAGTTGTGAAGTCTCTCTCAGCCCAGACCTTTAGTTGTGAAGTCTCTCTCAGGCAGTAAAGTCATTGTGGTCCCTCAGGCTCCAGAGGGAGGAGGTCAGAATCACTCCATCTTTTTTAATGAGAGGATAACAGAGAGCATGTTCACTGTTCACAGCCTGCTGGCTCAACGTGTGTGTGTTGTGTGTGTGTTGTGTGTGTGTGTGTTTGCCTAACCCCTAATGGCTTTACCCGATACATGCACAGCTAGCTACACACTATTTTTAAACCACAGCCAAAGGTGGTGTCCTCGACAGAATCACTGAGAATCCAGAGACCCTGTTATCTCTTTGCAATAAGAGAGGAACTTTACTTCCCAGTCAGAGAGAAACTGCAGACAATATTCTATCTATTTAAATCTATTCAGCCATAAAACAGAAGCACCCACAGTTTGCGGCCACTGTGTCTCCATGGCTGTAACTGCCTCTGTCGCCAGTTTATTTCATGTATTAGCACTTTAGTTATTTCATGTATTTGCACTTTTTATTATTTAATTTCTTCTGAATTGTACGTTGTTGTGTTGTCACCCGAGCGCCTTTAGCGACGCACCGAAAAAACTTTACCGCAAAAAGCGAATTATTTTTCCACTGTTATCGTGTTTAAGTGCATACTTACAAAGAAAGTATACAGAAGAAGATAAAGGACATTTAAAAGGATGTTTAGCACCTCTGTGTGATAAGCAGCAATGAGTTCTCACGGGTTGACCAGCATTAAAGCCCTGTATTCAAATCAAGACCTCTTGCCTCATGCCTGTCACTGGAGGAGCTACAGTGAGAACTCATCTGCTCTGCATGAGTAGACGAGGAAGACAGTACCAAAGAGCCGTGATCCATGGACAAGAAGGGACATCTCTACATCCAAGAGTGTGCATCTGCTCCTGACATTTACACAGCCGCAGCATCCACAGAAGAATCCAGGCGCCTTACCATGAATCCAGCTGATGCAAAGAAGCTTAAAATATTTCCCACAAGAGACTGACACATTTTTGCCTTCATATTCATACGGTATAGTTGTGTGTATGTTTAAGTGTTAACTAAGCTACAACCAAGAGACTGAATTTTGCATTTCATAGAACAACGTGATATTGATTTGTGTGAAGTAGATGTGAATATGTACTAAAAAATAATATTAGTGGTAAAAATAGTATAAATGTGAATAGCTAATGGGAGCTGAATCACTTAGCTACAGGCCAAATTAGATTTAACCCAAATTTAAGTACACCAAGTAACAATGTCAGAGCCTAGTCTTACCTCTGGGAGAAAGCAGGTTAATGTAGGTGAAAGTATAGAGCAGCAGTGCATAGACATGCAACCACAGGCTACTAAAGGCACAAGAGCTAATGACCACACTTCCTCACAAGAACCACGAAGAAGCCAAAGAGACCGAAAGTTAACAGAAAAGGGCCAAGAACTGTACAATGAGCAAATAAGAAGATTTGCTCACCGTTTCACTGTGAGCTATGAGGAGTGGAAGGCTATTGCTAAAGACGCCAAGCAAGCTTTGAGTGGACAATGCTCAAACAACCTGCTACATGAACACATAAGCAAAATAAGTGCTGCCTCAGAGAATCTGAACATTGCTTATGATGAGTTAAGGCGCATAGACAACCCTGACCATGACACACGTCGCAGAATTGACACCTGTGATGCAGTAACCAGGAAGATCATCCAAACTGCAAAAGATCGTTTGGAGACAGCAGATAACAGTGGAGGAGATGAACAACGAGGCAACAGGGCGACATCGTCTATATTCAAGTCTGTAGCCTCAGACAAGATAAGTATCAAATCCCAATGCACTAAGTCCTCTCATGCTCAAAGCAGCTCCAGACATTCAAGTCGGATTTCTGTTAGCAGACAAGATGCCGCTGCTGAAGTTGCTGCCAATGAAGCTACTCTAGAAGTACTACTAGAACAAGAGTGTTGCATTGAGGAATTGGAAAGGCTTGAAGCTGAAGCTGCAGAGAGACAAAAGGTGCTAGATGCAAAGCGGAGACAACTGGAGCGACTAGAGACAGTTAAAAAGTTAAAGGCTGCTAAGGCACGTCAGCGAGTGTATGATCAGAGTGAGTTCTCAGATAAAGAAATAAGCAGTCTACTCCATCAAAGTGTCTGTATGAAGGAAAAGGAAGAAGTTAAACATGAAAATAATCTGTTGCAGTACCATTCTTTACCACAAGACCGGGCACATTCAAAGCAGGATGACAGCACAGCAGCTCTTGTTAGAGCACTTGCAGAGTCCATCAGTGCAGGTCGTCTTCCTATACCTGAACCAACAATATTCAATGGCGACCCACTCAGATTCAATGACTGGAAGGTTTCATTTCAGACACTCATTGATCGGAAAAACATTCCAGCCGAAGAAAATATATATTACTTGCGAAAGTATGTGGGTGGACCTGCTAAAAAGGCTAGAGAGAGCTACTTCCTGCTTGGTTCAGAGTCAGCCTATCACGCAGCATGGAGGATTCTCGAGGAAAGATATGGAAATCCATTCCTCATAGCCAAAGTATTCAGAGATAAGCTGGAGGCATGGCCCAAGATAAGCTCCAAAGGCAGTATCGAACTTCAAGAGCTTGCTGATTTTCTTCGGAGCTGTGAGGCTGCTATGACTCAGATCAGAGGCCTCGAAGTACTTAATGACTGCAATGAGAACCAGAAGTTACTTGCAAAGCTTCCAGACTGGCTGACCTCGAGATGGAACAGAAAGGTCATAGAAGTGGAGGAAGAAAGTCACACATACCCAAGCTTCCAGCAGTTTGTAAAGTTTCTCACACGTGAAGCTAAGATTGCAAATAACCCAATAACATCTCTCCATGCTCTGAAACCTGCTGAAGGTGAGCAGATCAAGGTTTTAAAGAACAGAGCTCTCGGAGCAAAGGTACTAGCAACTAACTCAGATGAAAAAGCTTCCTCCACAAGCTGTGTTTTTTGTGAGAAGTCAGGTCACAGTCTACACAAGTGTTGGAAATTTATGAATAAAACCATCTCTGAGCGAGTCAAGTTTGTTCAAGGGATGAAGTTGTGCTTTGGCTGTCTGAATCCTGGCCATCGCTCAAAGGAGTGTGAAAATAGAAGGATCTGTGATACTTGTGAGAAAGGACATCCAACCTGCCTACACGATAATCGCAGCAAAGAAAGAGGAATGTCAACAAGGACTGATGGAGAAATGGAGAGTGACAAGTCAAGAGAAGGAACGACAGATCGTTCACAAGAGAGGGTGACAAAACCACCACGCGAGGTAACATCTAACAGAGTTATCCAGAATGTTAAAGGCACCCATACATCCTCAGTCATTCCTGTGTGGTTGTCCACTACAAGTAAGCCAAATCATGAAGTTCTTGTGTACGCTCTTCTCGATACACAGAGTGACATGACCTTCATCCTTGAAGAGACAGCAAAGGTTCTTCACACTAAAAATGAACCAGTCCAGTTAAAGCTCTCCACAATGGCTTCAAGAAATACAGTGGTGCCTAGCAGAAGGCTGACTGATCTACAAATAAGAGGATTCTACTCCGATAAGATAATCTACCTGCCAGTAACTTACTCAAGAGAATTCATCCCTGCAAACAGAGATCATATTCCCACACCAGAGACTGCCAAGGCATGGTCTCATCTTGAGCACATTGCAGATGAAATTGCTCCTCTGCAGAGCTGTGACATCGGCCTACTAATTGGCTACAACTGTCCTCAAGCTCTTGTACCAAGACAAGTGGTTGCTGGAGAAGAAACTGAGCCCTTTGCTCAGAGAACAGACTTGGGTTGGAGTGTAGTCGGCTATGGCAACCCATGTCTTGACTTTGGAGATGCCTTTGGAATAAGCCATCAAGTCATTGTGAAGCAAGTGACATCAGTTCTTCCAAATCTCCCAAACGAAGTGCACTATGTCTGTAGAACACAGATCAAAGAAGTAGTCCTTCCAACAGACGTCATCAAGGTGTTGGAATCTGATTTTGTAGAAAGGGCTTCAGAAGATGAACACCTTTCTCAAGAGGATCTCCAGTTCATGTCAATTATGGAGAGTGGCATCAGACTCAAGGATGATGGGCACTATGAAATGCCACTTCCCTTCAAGAAAGGAAGACCAAACTTACCAGATAACAAGGTATGTGGCATCCACCGTCTTAGATGTCTGGAGAAGAAGTTAAAGGGAAATGAGCAGTACTGCAGAGACTATAAGACCTTTATGGATGAGACAATAGCTTGTGGAGACGCCGAGCTTGTCCCTGAAGAGGATATTAGCAAGACCCCTGCGTGGTACATCCCCCACCATGGGGTGTATCATCCCCAAAAGCCCGGTAAGATCCGTGTCATTTTTGACTGCTCTGTAAGGTTTCAAGGGACAGCCTTGAATGACCATCTCCTGACTGGCCCAGAGTTAACAAACACCTTGGTGGGAGTTTTGTGTCGGTTCAGAAAGGGTCGTGTGGCAGTTATGTGTGACATAGAACGTATGTTCCACCAGTTCCATGTTAAGCCAGAGGACCAAGATTACCTCAGATTCTTGTGGTGGAAGGATGGAGATCTTAAAGCCCAGCCCTCCATCTATCGAATAAAGGTCCACTTGTTCGGTGCAGCTTCATCACCTGGATGTGCTAACTATGGCCTGAAGCACCTTGCCGCTCAAGGACAAGGACGCTTTAGAGAAGAAACCATCAGGTTCATCCAGAAGAACTTCTACGTCGATGATGGATTGGCAAGTGTAGAATCTGAAAACCAAGCAATCCAACTAGTGAAGGAAGCAAGAGAGCTTTGTCGCTCAGGCAAACTTCGATTGCACAAGTTCATCTCCAACAGCAAAGAAGTCTTAGCCACAATTCCTGAGGAAGAGTGTGCTAAAGCCGTCAAGGACCTGACCATGATGTTGGGAGAACCACACATGGAAAGAGCACTAGGAGTACAGTGGTGTGTAACTTCTGATGAGCTGCAGTTCAGAGTGGTTGTCAAAGAAAATCCACAATCATTCTCCCTCCTCCTGGAAAGTTTGTCAAGGAGGATCTCTACCTCCGCAAAAGATGGCGCAGAGTTCAACTCTTAACCAACAACTTTTGGGTACGATGGAAAAATAAGTATCTCCTGAATCTCCAACACAGACAGAAGTGGACCAAAGATCGCAGAAATGCAAAGGTCGGTGACATTGTTCTGTTACAAGATGCTGCCACACCACGAAACCAATGGAAGCTAGCAAGAGTCATCGAGGTGTATCCTGGAAGTGATGAAAGAGTGAGGAGACTCAAGTTACTCATCAGTGACTCCTCCCTGGATGGAAGAGGAAAGCGTACAGCCAAACCTGTTTACCTGGAGAGACCCATTCAGAAAACAGTTACATTGCTAGAAGCAGACTGATGGTTCTATCATACACACACACAGTTTATTAGTTGTTTATTAGGACAGAGTTTAATTTAATTTATTCATGCAGTAGGTTTGTCTCCAAGTTTTAAGAAATCACTTGTGATTTGGTGGGAGTGTAACTGCCTCTGTCGCCAGTTTATTTCATGTATTAGCACTTTAGTTATTTCATGTATTTGCACTTTTTATTATTTAATTTCTTCTGAATTGTACGTTGTTGTGTTGTCACCCGAGCGCCTTTAGCGACGCACCGAAAAAACTTTACCGCAAAAAGCGAATTATTTTTCCACTGTTATCGTGTTTAAGTGCATACTTACAAAGAAAGTATACAGAAGAAGATAAAGGACATTTAAAAGGATGTTTAGCACCTCTGTGTGATAAGCAGCAATGAGTTCTCACGGGTTGACCAGCATTAAAGCCCTGTATTCAAATCAAGACCTCTTGCCTCATGCCTGTCACTGGAGGAGCTACAATGGCGATGACTCATTGTTGATCAAAGTGTCTGTCCTCGCCGCTAATTAATTCCATAAAGCTGCTTTAAGAATAGGGATAAAACTATTTGTTTTAATGAATTCATTTCTAAACGCTTTTGAGGAAAGCTGATCGTTGGGTGTGAACAAACAAGTTAGCTGACCTCTGATTAACCTTTAGAAATGGAAACTGACACTTGAGCCTAACTAATAGGCCCATAATGATTTATTTCAGCAGCTAATTGCAGTTTTTGCAGAACCTATTGTGGTGTCCTTTATAGCCCAAAACACCAGCAACTTCATCAAGAGGCTCGAACCTCTTGGCATTATGGTTTAAAGCTGTTGGGCTCACTAACACAAGATAACAAGTTTGAGTCCAACTCTACCCCCAAATTCGTTGCAATGCTTACATGTGTTTATGATAATTTTGATACAACACAGTACACAGATAAGCGGGGCTACAGGGATGTATTTTCTGCCTGTGTGATTCTATGATTGTATCAAGCAGAGATTAAGTATTTTGTGTTCTTTAATTAGTGGATGTGAGGCAGGGGGAGACACGTCTGAAACAGTCCTCTCCAGAGACCATCGTAATGAGCAGACATTGAATTACACTTCAATGGGATCAGGAGTGAGAGAGAGGTTCTGTTCAGACTCTCACAGCCTCCCCTAACAACTGGTCCAGGGCCTGTTCTGTTTCCAAACCTCCTCACCCCTCTGGAGTTACTGGATACCCCAAACAACTGTCCCCCACAACTGCATGATAACACTAACCCTAACCATGGTGTGGAAAGGCTTGCACTGTGGAGGAGTCATACAGTGGAAGCCATGTTGACAGCTGTGTGTCCCTCTTGTGACAGTGTGGATGTGAGACATTGAGAAGTGACCTGATTGTCAGACAGAGTGTCTCTGCTTGTTGTTCTATTGTCCATTAGGAGAAAGCAAATACATTTGCATGAGTTCTGAAGGACTGCTGAATTGGTGTGTTCATCCCCATGGAGACAGGCTCTGATGCTGACTGGAGCGGGTTTGACTCATTTATGAGCTGTGTAATCACCGATAAGGAACACAAACGAATGCATATTTTGACCTTTAGAAGCGACTCATCAGTTCTCCGTGCTATTCTTCTGTCACAAAACCAGAGAGAAGAAAGGCAAACAGTTGTTCCTTTAGCATGCTGTGTACTCACATTAAAAAAGCCCATTATGGAGATGTGTGTGTCATTTGCATCTAAAGCAGGTACAGGGATGGGGTCTGTTCTTTATTTGTCACACACACACACACACACACACACACACACACACAAACATGCACCCACATGTCTTAATTATTTCCCTCAAACTAATTTGTATGGTATAGTGAGCTTTGTTTCTGGCTCCAAAAGAGGAATTAATGGCTGACGCCTCCTAAGCATGGACTTGCTAATGCTCGGCACCGGTGCGTGGCTTGTTGGCATTCTGCTCCAGAGCCTGATTTAAATTTGCACTGATTATACAGTTGCTCATGAAAAAAAGGAGAGAAAAAACAGAGTGATGAATTAGGCTGAGGTAACTTGCCTTCTGGAACATACAGTGAGAGGTTATAATTCACAAAAAGAGAGCAGCACAAATATATTAAGTCAGATTAATTCTGTTGAGGTAGATTGATTCTCTGTGTGGGAGTATCAATCCAAATCCCACCCCCCCCACCCCCACATCTCAAATTGTAAATTAATTTCAGATGGTTGCTAGGGGATGAGGAAGATGAGGAAGGGGGTGTTTGCTGCCCCCTCACTTTACACCCATCACTCTAAAACATCAACCCAAACCTAATTTCACATAAACTGTAAACTCCTTTACACTGCAACTTCCACAAACTTGAGTTATCACCGTCTTCAAATCCTCATCAAAGACTAACTCCTTCCACAGGACGTATAGCTGGGATCTCGCCCGAATTCTTCTGCTCTCTCCCGAATACTATGCATACCATTGCTGTGTTTTGGGATGGGCACCGTTCTACACACGCACCGCTGGCTTGCTGTTTGTGTCTGTGTGTGTGTGGATGTCTGTGGGTGTGCAAGCATGCATGCATGTGCGTGTGTGGGCGTGTGCGTGTGGATGTCGTTGATCTTGTATGCAGATCCATATCTGATGAGGCAGAACACAGAGCCCTGGGGGACTTCAGTGAGTTAATATTCAGAATGATAATGTTTAAAGGAGGAAAGCCATAACTATAAGTGAGTTTTCTGCCCTCCAGCACAAGAGGACACATTGGAGGAATGAATGATGAGCAGTGGAGCTGCAGGAGTCAACAAGCCATATTAAAGTTCAACCTCTCAGCTCATAAGGAGAGAGCAGATCCATTTTCTTATAGCCTTTTCTGGTTGATGTGAGGAAAATAAATAATTGTTAAATTAATTAATGTTTTTATGGTGACTTTTGTAGTGACTATTGCATGGATTGTGTGTATTGTAGTCATGTATATGATATAGCGTAAAAGACAGGTACTATATATTGTACACTGTTCTAGATGCTGGTAGTGGAGTATGTTGTCATTGTATTATGTACAGTGCCTTTGGAAATTATTCAGACCCCTTTACTTTTTCCACATTTTGTTACGTTAAAGGCTTATTCTAAAATAGATTTTTTTTAAAATCCTCAGCAATCTACACACAATAACCCATAATGACAAAGCGAAAACAGCTTTTTTAGAAAGTTTTGCAAATGTATTAAATATAAGACTCGAAATTGAGCTCAGGTGCATCCTGTTTCCATTGATCATCCTTGAGATGTTTCTACAACTTCATTGGAGTCCCCCTGTGTGTTAAATTCAATTGATTGGACATGATTTGGAAAGGCACACACCTGTCTATATAAGGTCCCACAGTTGACAGTGCATGTCAGAGCAAAAACCAAGCCATGAGGTCGAAGGAATTGTCCGTAGAGCTCCGAGACAGGATTGTGACTCGGCACAGATCTGGGGAAGGGTACCAAAACATTTCTGCAGCATTGAAGGTCCCCAAGAACACAGTGGCCTTTGGAATCACCAAGACTCTTCCTAGAGCTGGCCGCCAGGCCAAACTGAGCAATCGGGGGAGAAGGGCCTTGGTCAGGGAGGTGACCAAGAACCCGATGGTCACTCTGACAGAGCTCTAGAGTTCCTCTGTGGAGATGGGAGAACCTTCCAGAAGGACAACCATCTCTGCAGCACTACACCAATCTTGCCTTTATGGTAGAGTGGCCAGACGGAAGTCACTCCTCAGTAAAAGGCACATGACAGCCCGCTTGGAGTTTGCCAAAAGGCACCTAAAGACTCTCAGACAATGAGAAATAAGATTCTCTGGTCTGATGAAACCAAGATTAAACTCTTTGGCCTGAATGCCAAGCATCACGTCTGGAGGAAACCTGGCACCATCCCTACGGTGAAGCATGGTGGTGGCAGCACCATGCTGTGGGGATGTTTTTCCGCGGCAGGGACTGGGAGACTAGTCAGGATTGAAACAAAGATGAACCTCCCAAGTGGCGCAGTGGTCTAAGGCACTGCATTGCAGTGCTAGCTGTGCCACTAGAGATCCTGGTTCGAATCCAGGCTCTGTCGTAGCCGGCCGCGACCTGGAGACCCATGAGTTGGTGCACAATTGGCCCAGCGTCGTCCAGTGTAGGGGAGGGAATGGCCGGCAGGGATGTAGCTCAGTTGGTAGAGCATGGCGTTTGCAACGCCAGGGTTGTGGGTTCGATTCCCACTGGGGGCCAGTTAAAAAACAACAACATAATAATGTATAACTGTAAGTCGCTTTGGATAAGAGCTTCTGCTAAATGACTAAAAATGTAAATGTAATGAACGGAGCAAAGTACAGAGAGATCCTTGATGAAAACCTGCTCCAGAGCGCTAAGGACCTCAGACTGGGGCGAAGGTTCACTTTCCAACAGGACAACAACCCTAAGCACACAGCAAAGACAACGCAGGAGTCGCTTCGGGACAAGTCTCTAAATGTCCTTGAGTGGCCCAGCCAGAGCCCAGACTTGAACCCGATCGAACATCTCTAGAGAGACCTGAAAATAGCTGTGCAGCAACGCTCCCCATCCAACCTGACAGAGCTTGAGAAGAATGGGAGAAACTCCCCAAATACAGATGTGCCAAGCTTGTAGCGTCATACCCAAGAAGACTTGATGCTGTAATCACTGCCAAAGGTTCGTCAACAAAGTACTGAGTAAAGGGTCTGAATATTTATGTAAATGTATTTTTTATTTTGAATAAATTAGCAAAAAATTATATAGACCTGTTTTTGCTTTGTAATTAGGGGGTATTGTGTGTAGATTGATGAGGGGAAAAAACAATTTAATCAATTTTATAATAAGGCTGTAACGTAACAAAATGTGGAAAAAGTAAAGGGGTCTGAATACTTTTCGAATGCCTCAGTAGCTGTTGGGACAGTGAAGCATTTTTTCTTCTTTTGGCTCTATAACAAACAATTGGGACAAATTCACTTAAATGTCCATTAAAGTAGACAGAAGTTAAGAATTTAGTCCCATATTGATAGCACGCACATGAATGTGGATGCTACCATGATTACGGATAATCCTGAATGAATCGTGAATAATAATGAGTGAGAAAGTTACAGATGCACAAATATCATTCCCCCAAGACATGCAATACATTATTTACCATTGATTTCTATTGGGCACAAAATAATCTGAAACACAACCAACACAAACAGCAAATGCATCCAACAAATTTGTAGAGCCACAAGCTTGACGTAGTCATTGCATGCTATGAATATGGGAACAAATACTTAACTTTTTACTACTTTAATGGACATATAAGTGAATTTGTCCCAATCCTTTTGCTCCCCTAAAATGGGAGCACTATGTACAAAAAGGGCTGTAATTTCTCAACGGTTCACCCGATATGGATGAAAATACACTCAAATCAAATCTGACAGTCTGCACTTTAACCTTATAGTCATTGTTTGATTTCAAATCCAAAGTATAGAGCCAAAAGAAGAGAAAATGCTTCACTGTCCAAATAAATACTGAGGGCTCTGTGTACTCTCTGGGTATAATCCCACACATTAGTTATTCATTATTTTTTACTCAGGCCACATTGGCCCATTTGTCATCTCCCTTTACCCATAAACTCATTCTCCTCTCTCTGTGCCTTCTGACCTGTCTGTGTCCAAAGTCATTGAGTATGGTGGCCAGTTTCTTGGTGTTGCTGTGCTGTCGCTGGTTGGGGATGGCTGGGTTCGGATCCCTCCAGTCTACGGAGAGACGGTGGAGCCACATGTCTGACTCCTGTAGGTGGGCCTGCCTAAGGCTGGGGTCAAAACAGTGCACTTCACAGCCCGCCCTGGCCAGAGAGCGCTCCAGAGTCTTATCCTCCATACCCAACCTATGGTAGAGAGAGGGGGAGGGAGGGAGAGAGACAGAGAGAGAGGTTATATACAGCATATTTGATGGATTGTTGAGTGGATGGCTACAGATAGAATTATATATGGTATATTGTATAAGGACTTCTGTTTGTACATCTGCTGGAGCTGAAAAGTATTGCTCCCTTCAGCAGCTCAATTAATAATTCAACAGAAGGCTGAAAGTATGGGAGGATATGAGCAGAAAAATATTTGATTTCTTGCTTGTTTTCAAGACTGACAAAGGCTTGTTTTGCTCCTCCCACACTTCCCTCCTTTCCCACTGGGCACAGACGTCAATTCAACGTCCATTCCACATTTGTTCAACGTATTTCATTGAAATGACTTGGAAACAACGTTGATTCAACCAGTGTGTGCCCAGTGGGTTCTCTCTTCAAATCAAATGAAAATCCTCTGTAGCTCAATTGGTAGAGCATTGTGCTTGTAACGCCAGGGTAGTGGGTTCGATCCCCGGGACCACCCATACGTAAAAATTTATGCACACATGACTAAGTCGCTTTGGATAAAAGCATCTGCTAAATGGCATATTATTAAATCAAATGTTATTCGTCAAATGCTTTGAAAACAAATAACACGTCACAATAAAAGTAATAATAAACACACAATGAGGAACAATAAAATGTCTCCTGAGTGGCGCAGTGGTCTAAGGCACTGCATCGCAGTGCTAGCTGTGCCACTAGAGATCCTGGTTCGAATCCAGGCTCTGTCGTAGCCGGCTGCGACCGGGAGACCCATGGGGTGGCGTGCAAGTCGTCCAGGGTAGGGGAGGGAATGGCCGGCAGGGATGTAGCTCAGTTGATGGAGCATGCTGTTTGCAACGCCAGGGTTGTGGGTTTAATTCCCACAGGGGGTATGAAAATAAAATAATGTATGCACTAACTGTAAGTCGCTCTGGATAAGAGTGTCTGCTAAATGACTAAAATGTAAATGATGACTTGGCTATATACATGGGGTACCAGTACCAAGTCGATGTGCAGGGGTACGAGGTAATTGAGGTAGATATGTACATATAACTAAGAATAGCGTGACTAGGCAACAGGATAGATAATAAACAATAGCAGCAGCGTATGTGATAAGTCAAAAAGGTTTGTGCAAAAAGGGTTGATGCAATAGTCCGGGTAGCTATTTGCTTAATTATTTAACAAACTATTTAGCAGTCTTATGGCTTGGAGGTAGAAGCTGTTGGTGCATTGGTACCACTTGCCGTGCGGTAGCAGAAAGCACAGTCTATGACTTGGGTGGCTAGAGTCTTTTGAAAATGTTTAGGGCCTTCCTCTGACACCGCCTGGTATAGAGGTCCTGGATGGCAGGGAGCTCGGCCCGGGTGATGTACTGGGCAGTACACACTACCCTCTGTGGTGCCTTGCGGTTGGATGCCAAGCAGTTGCCTTACCAAGCGGTGATGCAGCCAGTCAAGATGCGCTCAATGGTGCAGCTGTAGAATTATTTGAGGATTTGAGGGCCCATGCAAAATCTTTTCAGCCTCCTGAGGGGGTAGAGGTGTTGTCGTGCCCTCTTCACAACTGTGTTGGTGTGTGTGGACCATGATAGGTCCTTAGTGATGTGGACACCGAGGAACTTGAAGCTCTTGACCCGCTCCACTACAGCCCTGTCGATATGAATGGGGGCGTGCTCGGCCCTCCGTTTCCAGTAGTCCACGATCAGCTCCTTTGTCTTGCTGACGTTGAGGATGAGATTGTTGTCCTAGCACCATACTGCCAGGTCTCTGACCTCTTCCCTATATGCTGTATCATCGTCGTCGGTGATCAGGCGTACCACTGTCGTGTCATCAGCAAACTAAATGATGGTGTTGGAGTCATGCGCGGCCACGCGGTCGTGGGTGAACAGGGAGTACAGGAGAGGACTAAGCACACACGCACATCCCGTCAGGAAGTCCAGGATCCAGTTGCAGAGGGAGGTGTTCAGTCCCAGGGTCCTTAGCTTAGTGATAAGCTTGGAGGGACTATGATGTTGAACGCGGAGCTGTAGTCAATGAACAGCATTCTCACATAGGTGTTCCTTTTGTCCAGGTGGGCAGTGTAGAGTGCAATAGAGATTGTGTCATCAGTGGTTCTGTTGGGACGGTATGCGAATTGGAGTGGGTCCAAAGTGTCTGGGATGATGGTGTTAATGTGAGCCATGACCAGCCTTTCAAAGAATTTCATGGCAACAGATGTGAGTGCTATGGAGCAATAGTCATTTAGACAGGTTACCTTGGCGTTCTTGGGCACAGGGACTATGGTGGTCTGCTTGAAACATGTAGGTATTACAGACTGGGTCAGGAAGATGTTGAAAATGTCAGTGAAGACACTTGACAGTTGGTCAGCGCATGTTCTGAGTATGCTGGTCCTGGTAATCTATCTGGCCCTGCGGCCTTGTAAATGTTAACCTGTTTAAAGGTCTTACATTGGCTACGGAGAGCGTGATCCCACAGTCGTCCGGGATAGCTGGTGCTCTCATGCATGGTACAGTGTTGCTTGCCTCAAAGTGAGCATAGAAGGCATTTACATTGTCTGGTACACTCTTAGGAAAAAGGATTCCAGAATAGTTATTTGTGGAGGGATAGGGTTCTACCAAGAACCATTTTGATCAGAATAATCCTTTTTGGAAGACAAGGGTTCTTTGTAAGGCAAATAGTTATATCTAGAACCTTTAACATCCTAAGAACCGTTTTTGTAAGAAAGGGTTCTTTGATGATTATTTAGAAGGCAAGAAGGATTCTTTGGAAGGCAAGAAGGGTTCTACATAGAACCATATATAATATTTCCCAGCATGTTCTATTACAGGGAGATTTTCAGAATTGTTTGTCTTACTGTAATATCTGTGTTTTTGCATTTACATTGATTGGTTAATAACTTTTATGCTATACCAAGATAAATAACATACAGTTTTCTAAACTAATCCAATCTGTTGGATTTATTGGACCGGTTACTGAGATGGTTGTTCCAGTTTAGATGATTGAGGTAGTCTCAGTATTCAATTTTCCCTACCCTGGCAGTCATTCTGAATGCAGGTTGCGGTGATTAACAATTCCACTTTTGGATATCCTAACTCTGGCTGGATTCCAATAGGAATTGCACATCACTTTGCAAACCAGCATAATGGGACTTGCAGGCCTGATGTGGCCTGTAAACCAGGAGATAACTAGGCCATCAAAGAAAGACCTTATGATGTATGTAATGTATTGTCATAAATAATACAATTTTAAAGGCTAATAAGGCTGGTGGAACCGTTCATAGAGGGTTCTAGGAAGAACCCTCCAAAGATAAGACGGTTCTTGGTGAAACCCTTCATATTTTTGCCCCTAATTTGTGGAACAATCTGCAGAGTTCACTGCAGTTAGATGTGCTGGTGCCACTCAGGCAGTTAAAATTATTGATTGAGGACCTCTATGTAGAATATGTTTATTTTGTTATTTTGTGCTGAATTATATTGTTTTATACACATACAGTGAGGGAAAAAAGTATTTGATCCCCTGCTGATTTTGTACGTTTGCCCACTGACAAAGACATGATCAGTCTATAGTTTTAATGGTAGGTTTATTTGAACAGTGAGAGACAGAATAACAACAAAACAATCCAGAAAAACGCATGTCAAAAATGTTATCAATTGATTTGCATTTTAATGAGGAAAATAAGTATTTGACCCCTCTGCAAAACATGACTTAGTACTTGGTGGCAAAACCCTTGTTGGCAATCACAGAGGTCAGACGTTTCTTGTAGTTGGCCACCAGGTTTGCACACATCTCAGGAGGGATTTTGTCCCACTCCTCTTTGCAGATCTTCTCCAAGTCATTAAGGTTTCGAGCCAGACGTTTAGCAACTCGAACCTTCAGCTCCCCTCCACAGATTTTCTATGGGATTAAGGTCTGAGACTGGCTAGGCCACTCCAGGACCTTAATGTGCTTCTTCTTGAGCCACTCCTTTGTTGCCTTGGCCGTGTAGGTTTTTGGGTCATTGTCATGCTGGAATACCCATCCACGACCCATTTTCAATGCCCTGGCTCACCCAAGATTTGACGGTACATGGCCCCGTCCATCGTCCCTTTGATACGGTGAAGTTGTCCTGTCCCCTTAGCAGAAAAACACCCCCAAAGCATAATGTTTCCACCTCCATGTTTGACGGTGGGGATGGTGTTCTTGGGGTCATAGGCAGCATTCCTCCTCCTCCAAACACGGCGAGTTGAGTTGATGCCAAAGAGCTCGATTTTGGTCTCATCTGACCACAACACTTTCACCCAGTTCTCCTCTGAATCATTCAGATGTTCATTGGCAAACTTCAGACGGCCCTGTATATGTGCTTTCTTGAGCAGGGGGACCTTGCGGGCGCTGCAGGATTTCAGTCCTTCACGGTGTAGTGTGTTACCAATTGTTTTCTTGGTGACTATGGTCCCAGCTGCCTTGAGATCATTGACAAGATCCTCCCATGTAGTTCTGGGCTGATTCCTCACCATTCTCATGATCATTGCAACTCCACGAGGTGAGATCTTGCATGGAGCCCCAGGCCGAGGGAGATTGACAGTTATTTTGTGTTTCTTCCATTTGCGAATAATCGCACCAACTGTTGTCACCTTCTCACCAAGCTGCTTGGTGATGGTCTTGTAGCCCATTCCAGCTTTGTGTAGGTCTACAATCTTGTCCCTGACATCCTTTTAGAGCTCTTTGGTCTTGGCCATGGTGGAGAGTTTGGAATCTGATAGATTGATTGCTTCTGTGGACAGGTGTCTTTTATACAGGTAACAAACTGAGATTAGGAGCACTCCCTTTAAGGTGCTCTAATCTCAGCTCGTTACCTGTATAAAAGACACCTGGGAGCCAGATATCTTTCTGATTGAGAGGGGGTCAAATACTTATTTCCCTCATTAAAATGCAAATCAATTTATTACATTTTTGACATGTGTTTTTCTGGATTTTGTTGTTGTTATTCTGTCTCTCACTGTTCAAATAAACCTACCATTAAAATTATAGACTGATCATTTCTTTGTCAGTGGGCAAACGTACAAAATCAGCAGGGGATCAAATACTTTTTTCCCTCACTGTATACACTACCGGTCAAGGGTTTTTCTTTATTTTTACTATTTTCTACATTGTAGAATAATAGTGAAGACATCAAAACTATGAAATGTACATTTTAGCAGGCGCTCTTATCCAGAGCAACTTACAGTTAGTGAATGCATACATGTATTTTTTTTTTCATACTGGCCCCCCATGGGAAACGAACCCACATCCCTGCCGGCCAAACCCTCCCCTACCTTGGACGATGCTGGACCAATTGTGCGCCGCCCATGGGTCTCCCGGTCGCGGCCGGCTGCGACAGAGGCTGGACTCGAACCAGGATCTCTAGTGGCACAGCTAGCACTGCGATGCAGTGCCTTAGACCACTGCGCCACTCGGGAGTCAAATAACACATATGGAATCATGTAGTAACCAAAAAAATGTTAAACAAATCAAAATATGTTTCATATTTGAGATTCTTCAAATAGCCACCCTTTGCCTTGATGACAGCTTTGCACACTCTTGGCATTCTCTCAACCAGCTTCATGAGGTAGTCACCTGGAATTTCAATTAACAGGTGTGCCTTCTTAAAAGTTAATTTCTTTCCTTCTTAATGTGTTTGAGCCAATCAGTTGTGTTGTGACAAGGTAGGGGGGGGTATACAGAAGATAGCCCTATTTGGTAAAAGACCAAGTCCATATTATGGCAAGAATAGCTCAAATAAGCAAAGAAAAACGACAGTCCATCATTACTTTAAGACATGAAGGTCAGTCAATACGAAAAATGTCAAGAACTTTGAAAGTTTCTTCAAGTGCAGTCGCAAAAACCATCAAGCGCTATGATGAAACTGGCTCTCATGAGGACCACCACAGGAATGGAAGACCCAGAGTTACCTCTGCTGCAGAGGATAAGTTCATTAGAGTTACCAGCCTCAGAAATTGCAGCCCAAATAAATGCTTCACAGAGTTCAAGTAACAGACACATCTCAACATCAACTGTTCAGAGGAGACTGTGTGAATCAGGCCTTCATGGTCGAATTGCTGCAAAGAAACCACTACTAAAGGACACCAATAAGAAAAAGAGACTTGCTTGGGCCAAGAAACACGAGTAATGGATATTAGACCGGTGGAAATGTGTCCTTTGGTCTGGAGTCCAAATTGGTGATTTTTGGTTCCAACCGCCGTGTCTTTGTGAGACGCGGTGTGGGTGAACGGATGATCTCCGCATGTGTATTTCCCACCGTAAAGCATGGAGGAGGAGGTGTGATGGTGTGGGGGTGCTTTGCTGGTGACACTGTCTGTGATTTATTTAGAATTCAAGGCACACTTAACCAGCATGGCTACCATAGCATTCTGCAGCGATACGCCATCCCATCTGGTTTGGGCTTAGTGGGACTATCATTTGTTTTTCAACAGGACAATGACCCAACACACCTCCAGGCTGTGTAAGGGCTATTTGACCAAGAAGGAAAGTGATGGAGTGCTGCATCAGATGACCTGGCCCCCACAATCCCCCGACCTCAACCAAATTTAGATGGTTTGGGATGAGTCAGACCGCAGAGTGAAGGAAAAGCAGCCAACAAGTGCTCAGCTGATGTGGGAACTCCTTCAAGACTGTTGGAAAAGCATTCCAGGTGAAGCTGGTTGAGAGAATGCCAAGAGTGTGCAAAGCTGTCATCAAGGCAAAGGGTGGCTATTTGAAGAATCTCAAATAAAAAATATATTTTGATTTGTTTAACACTTTTTAGGTTACTACATGATTCCAAATGTGTTATTTCATAGTTTTGATGTCTTCACTATTATTGTACAATGTAGAAAATAGTAAAAATAAAGAAAAACCCTTGAATGAGTAGGTGTTCTAAAACTTTGGACTGGTAGTGTATGTGTCTGTTGTTTTATTATTCTGTTTTTATTGTAATGTATACAGGGCTCTCTTGTAAAATAGATTTTTAATCTCAATGTGACTCCCTGTTTAAATAAAGGTTAAATAAATAAAATAAAATAGAGGGTTCTAGGAAGAACCTTTAGATGATAAAATGGTTATTGGTCGAACCCTTCAGAGGGTTCTAGACAGAACCCTTCATAGAGGGTTCTAGGTAGAACCATATACAGGGGGTTCTTTGGAGAACCCTACATAGAGGGTTCTATCTAGAACCCTCTCCATAGGATTCTACCTAGCACCAAAAAGGGTTCCCCTATTGGGACAAACCGAAGAACCATGTATGCTTCTACTTGGCACATTTTCTTATAAGAGTGTCTGCTCCTGTCACTGGGCAGCTCGCAGCTGGGTTTCCCTGATAGTTTGCAAGCCCTGCCACATCTGACAAGCGTCAGAGCCGGCACCTCCCCCACTCTCTCCTTTTCTCACTCCACCCTTTTTTCTCTTCTCACTCTTTTCCTCTTTCACTGAAAGCTCCTTGTCGTCTGTTAATCAATGCAGGCATACTTCTCTCTCTCTCTCTCTCTCTCTCTATTTCCATCTCCCTGTCTATGTAGCTGAGTGTGTTGTTTGTGATGTGGCTCGCTGTATTGCTGTACAGTAATTGCGGCTCAGGGAGTATCTCTCAAAGCTAATTACTCATGGATGAGCTACTCTGGTCCCCCATTGACAACCGTGCATTTAGGAGGGGGATGCAGGGATGAGATGAGAGAGTTTAGGGAAGGGAGGGGAATGCTGCCTCCAGACATCTCTGTTACTCTCTCTGCTAAAGGATTCAGTTAACACAACCACTAATGGTATCATAGCAGGCCCTACCTGGAGAATGGCTCGTGCTTTGCTATCGTTTTAGTCAAATGATACTTCAGATGACAGGGCTTGCTGTTTTACATGAGAGGATGGGGGGAAAGACGAAGTACTGTCAATGGTGACTATGTGTGCGTCCCAAATGGCACCCTATTCCCTATGGGCCCTGGTCAAAAGTTGTGCACTATACAGAGAATAGGGTGCCATTTGGGACGCAACCCATGTCTGTCTGTCTGCTACCCTAGATTACATGTCTGATAGAAGAGGGTGGTGATTATACGGTGTCTGCCATCAGTTATCCTCTGTCCCACAAGACTATGTGGTGAAAGCGGGGAAAGACAGAACTGCTGCTGTGCCAGGGAGAAGAGAACAGTTCTTCAAACATGGGGATTATAGTGGATTCCCTGTTGACCGTGGTGTCATGACAATCACAAAGGTGTGTGTGTGTCGGGAGTGGGAGTTATGACACAAGGGTGGACTGTGGTCATTTTAGCGTTATCAACATCAGCCACGCTTCTAAAGATCCCTGATCCTTGGAGGATCATGTATTCTGGGTAATAAGTGATCCCCTATCCATCTTTCTCTCTCTCTCTCTCTCTCTCTCTCTCTCTCTCTCTCTCTCTCTCTCTCTCTCTCTCTCTCTCTCTCTCTCTCTCTCTCTCTCTCTCTCTCTCTCTCTCTCTCTCTCTCTCTCTCTCTCTCATACCCTCTCTCTCTCTCTGCCCCCCTCTCTCTGCCCCCTCGCTGTCTCTGTCTCTGTCTCTGTCTCTGTCTCTGTCTCTCTCTCTCTCTCTCTCTCGCTCTCTCTCTCTCTCTCTCTCTCTCTCTCTCTCTCTCTCTCTCTCTCTCTCTCTCTCTCTCTCTCTCTCTCTCTCTCTCTCTCTCTCTCTCTCCCTCCATCTACCATTCATATCTCCTCCAACCTGTTGAGCCATATCCACTATCCAGTTACAAGGAGCACAAATGTGATGGTGAGTGAGTCTGAGGTTTCTGAAAGTCAAAGAAGAACATTTCTTCCTTCCTGCACCACTTAAGATGTGGAGAGGATGAAGACTATGGGACTGAAGATGAGGACTATGGGACTGAGGATGAGGACTGTGGGACTGAGGATGAGGACTATGGAACTGAGGATGAGGACTATGGAACTGAGGATGAGGACTATGGGACTGAGGATGAGGACTGTGGGACTGAGGATGAGGACTATGGGACTGAGGATGAGGACTATGGGACTGAGGATGAGGACTATGGGACTGAGGATGAGGACTATGGGACTGAGGATGAGGACTATGGGACTGAGGATAAGGACTATGGGACTGAGGATGAGGACTGTGGGACTGAGGATGAGGACTGAGGATGAGGACTGTGGGACTGAGGATGAGGACTATGGGACTGTATTAGGGGAATGACTGAGTGACTCCATTAACACACAGCAGTTTCACTCTATGTGCTACAACTCCACGGCAGGAATAGAGGGAGAGCGATAGAGAGATAGAGCGAGAGAAACAGAAAGAGAGCGAAAGACATAGACAGAAAACTAAAGCGGAGGGAGGGAGGAAAGGGATGGATAGAATGAGAAAAAGGAGGTAGAGAGGGGGGTAAAGTATGGGTCCTTGGTATTTCATGTGTGAAATCATACCGTGGTCCCCCATGCGACGCACCAGGCCAATGAAAGAACATATGCTCATCCTGCCTGGGCACAGCCACTCACGCCTCGTTTAACAGCACGCATGAGACGTAGCGCACACACACACACACACGCACACACACACACACACACACACACATACACACGCACACATACACTATGAGATTTAACATTTGCGTTTGACAGATCTTAATTTGGAGCAGTGGAGCGTAGTGTTGGGTGGACTGCGGGGGCTATGCTATGAGGGGGTTATTAGGTAAAGAAGGACATGATTCTCCTGGGGATAAAATACCTGACGTTCCTGGCACAGAGCCAAGCTACAGCATAACCACCAACTATCTACAGACATCTGTGTGTTTGTGTGTGTGTGTGTGTGTGTGTGTGTGTGTGTGTGTGTGTGTGTGTGTGTGTGTGTGTGTGTGTGAGAGAGAGAGAGAGTGTGAGTGAGAGAGAGAGACAGAGCGAGAGAGAGAGAGAGGAAATCTAGGCCACGGACAGGGGACAGGAAAGAGGGAGAGATAACTTCTAACATCATTTTAATGACCTCTCCTGAAATATTGCTTTTCAGAACACGACCCTGTTTGATTTACTGTAGCAGGGTATTTATGACTTTTTAGGGTCTGTTATTTATGAGAGCAGAGCAGTTTCCTCTGCTGATGTGGGCTGTTTGTTATTATTGTATTAGTCAGAGCTTGGTTGGAGGAGCTTAGATATGATCCTGGCTTGTCTTCATCTGATTATATACACTATATATACAAAAGTATGTGGACACTCCTTCAAATTAGTGGATTCGGCTATTTCAGCCACACCCGTTGCTGACAGGTGTATAAAATCGAGCACACCACCATGCAATCTCCATAGACAAACATTGGCAGTAGAATGGCCCGTACTGAAGAGCTCAGTGACTTTCAACGTGGCACCGTCATAGGATGCCACCTTTACAACAAGTCAGTTCATCAAATTTCTGCCCTGCTAGAACTGCCCCGGTTTATTGTTCGGGATAGGGCCTTTAGTTCCATTGAAGGGAAATCTTAAAGCTACAGCATACAATGACATTCTAGACGATTCTGTGCTTCCAATTTTGTGGCAACAGTTTGGGTATGGCCTTTTCCTGTTTCAGCATGACAATGCCCCCGTGCACAAAGCGAGGTCCATACAGACATTTTTTGTAGAGATCAGTTTGGAAGAACTTGACTGGCCTGGACAGAGCCATGACCTCAAGCCCATCGAACACCTTTGGGATGAATTGGAATGCCGACTGCGAGCCAGGCCTAATCACCCAATATCAGTGCTCGACCTCACTAATGATCTTGTGGCTGAATGGAAGCAAGTCTCCGCACAAATGTTCCAACATCTAGTGGAAAGCCTTCCCAGAAGAGTGGAGGCTGTTATACAGTGGTGTAAAGTACTTAAGTAAAAATACTTTTAAATACTGCTTAAGTAGTTTTTTTGGGTATCTGTACTTTACTTTACTATTTATATTTTTGACAACTTTTCCATTTACTCCACTACATTCCTAAAGAAAATAATGTACTTTTTACTCCATACATTTACCCTGACATCTAAAAGTACTCGGTACATTTACAATGCTCAAGCAGGACAGAATTATGTCACCTATCAATATAACGCTTTGTCATCCCTACTGCCTCTGATCTGGCAGACTCACGAAACACAAATACTGTGTTTGTAAATGATATCTGAGTGTTGGAGTGTGCCCCTGTCTGTCCGTAATTAAAAACAATACAAAAATTGTGCCGTCTGGTTTGCTTAATATAAGGAATTTGATGTATAGCATTTACTTTTACTTTGTACTTTTACTCAAGTATGACAATTGAGTACTTTTTATACCACTGTACTTAAGTACATTTAAAACCATATACTTTTAGACTTTTACACAAGTAGTATTTTACTGGGTAACTTTCACTTTTACTTGAGTCATTTTCTGTTAAGGTACCTTTACCTTTACTCAAGAATGACAATTGAGTACTTTTTCCACCACTGCTGTTATAGCAGCAAAGGTGGCACCAACTCCATATTAATGCCCATGATTTTGGAATAAGATGTTTGAGTAGTGCCCTCAAACTCAACTCTGGACCTCGAAGCCAGTTCCACTGCATTTTTTCATTGTTCCCCTCTAATCAGGGACTTATTTAGACCTGGGACACCAGGTGGGTGCAATTCATTATCAGGTAGAACAGAAAAAGAGCAGGCTTTGGACCTTGTAGGGTAAGAGTTGAGAACCCCTGATGTAGTGTATATACACACATGTACACTGAGTGTACAAAACATTAGGAACATCTGCTCTTTCCATGACATAGACTGACCAGGTGAATACTTTTGGTCATGTAGTGTATCAAGTGCTCTAAAAGGATGGTCACATATTGTGTGAGGTCACATATTCAGAACTGTCAGAACTGAGGTCTTATCTTTAAACACTGTTGTAGATGCTATTGGTAGCACCTTTGTGCATCTTCAATATGCCCCCTTAGTGAAATTAACCTGTTTATATTGGTTCCCTAATCTCTCTCTCTCTCTCTCTCAATTCAATTCAAGGGGCTTTATTGGCATGGGAAACATATGTTTACATTGCCAAAGCAAGTGAAATAGATAAACAAAAGTGAAATAAACAATCAAAAGTGAACAGTAAATATTACACTCACACAAGTTCCAAAATAATAGAGACATTTCAAATGTCATATTATGTCTATATACAGTGTTGTAACGATGTGCAAATAGTTAAAGTACAAAAGGGAAAATAAATAAACATAAATATGGGTTGTATTTACAATGGTGTTTGTTCTTCACTGGTTGCCCTTTTCTTGTGGCAACAGGTCACAAATCTTGCTGCTGTGATTGCACAATGTGGTATTTTACCCAATAGATATGGGAGTTTATCAAAATTGGATTCGTTTTCGAATTCTTTGTCTGTGTAATCTGAGGGAAATATGTTTCTCTAATCTGGTCATACATTTTTCAGGAGGTTAGGAAGTGCAGCTCAGTTTCCACTTCATTTTGTGGGCAGTGTGCACATTGCCTGTCTTCTCTTGAGAGGTTATGCTCAATGAGTGTACATAGTCAAAGCTTTCCTTAATTTTGGGTCAGTCACAGTGGTCAGGTATTCTGTCACTGTGTATTCTCTGTTTAGGGCCAAATAGCATTCTAGTTTGCTCTGTTTTTTTTGTTAATTCTTTCCAATCTGTCTGTCACGCCCTGACTCAGGGGACGTTTATTTGTTGAGTCAGGGTGTGTATATTCCGTGTTGTGTTGGTTCTATGGTTTAGTATCTAGTATGTCTATTTCTATGTTGGCCGGTGTGGTTCCCAATCAGAGGCAGCTGTCGCTCGTTGTCTCTGATTGGGGACCATACTTAGGCAGCCTATTGGCACTAGTGGGTTGTGGGATCTTGTTCCGTGTGAGGTATGTTATTTGTCTACCTTGGACTTCACGTTTCGTTTCATTTGTTGTTTTGTCGTGGTGTTTATTCTATATAAATAAACATGTATGCATATCACGCTGCGCCTTGGTCCTTCTCGTTCGTCAACGATCGTGACACTGTCAAGTAATTATACACTGCTCAAAAAAATAAAGGGAACACTTAAACAACACAATGTGAAATCAAACTGTCCACTTAGGAAGCAACAATAATTGACAATACATTTCACATGCTGTTGTGCAAATGGAATAGACAACAGGTGGAAATTATAGGCAATTAGCAAGACACCCCCAATAAAGAAGTGGTTCTGTAGGTGGTGACCACAGACCACTTCTCAGTTCCCATGCTTCCTGGCTGATGTTTTGGTCACTTTTGAATGCTGGCGGTGCTTTCACTCTAGTGGTAGCATGAGACGGAGTCTACAACCCACACAAGTGGCTCAGGTAGTGCAGCTCATCCAGGATGGCACATCAATGCGAGCTGTGGCAAGAAGGTTTGCTGTGTCTGTCAGCGTAGTGTCCAGAGCATGGAGGCGCTACCAGGAGACAGGCCAGTACATCAGGAGACGTGGAGGAGGCCGTAGGAGGGCAACAACCCAGCAGCAGGACCGCTACCTCCGCCTTTGTGCAAGGAGGAGCAGGAGGAGCACTGCCAGAGCCCTGCAAAATGACCTCCAGCAGGCCACAAATGTGCATGTGTCTGCTCAAACGGTCAGAAACAGACTCCATGAGGGTGGTATGAGGGCCCGACGTCCACAGGTGGGGGTTGTGCTTACAGCCCAACACCGTGCAGGACGTTTGGCATTTGCCAGAGAACACCAAGATTGGCAAATTCGCCACTGGCGCCCTGTGCTCTTCACAGATGAAAGCAGGTTCACACTGAGCACATGTGACAGACGTGACAGAGTCTGGAGATGCCGTGGAGAACGTTCTGCTGTCTGCAACATCCTCCAGCATGACAGGTTTGGCGGTGGGTCAGTCATGGTGTGGGGTGGCATTTCTTTGGGGGGCCGCACAGCCCTCCATGTGCTTGCCAGAGGTAGCCTGACTGCAATTAGGTACCGAGATGAGATCCTCAGACCCCTTGTGAGACCATATGCTGGTGCGGTTGGCCCTGGGTTCCTCCTAATGCAAGACAATGCTAGACCTCATGTGGCTGGAGTGTGTCAGCAGTTCCTGCAAGAGGAAGGCATTGATGCTATGGACCGCCCGTTCCCCAGACCTGAACCCAATTGAGCACATCTGGGACGTCATGTCTCGCTCCATCCACCAACGCCACGTTGCACCACAGACTGTCCAGGAGTTGGCGGATGCTTTAGTCCAGGTCTGGGAGGAGATCCCTCAGGAGACCATCCACCACCTCATCAGGAGCATGCCCAGGCATTGTAGGGAGGTCATACAGGCACGTGGAGGCCACACACACTACTGAGCCTCATTTTGACTTGTTTTAAGGACATTACATCAAAGTTGGATCAGCCTGTAGTGTGGTTTTCCACTTTAATTTTGAGGGTGACTCCAAATCCAGACCTCCATGGGTTGATAAATTTGATTTCCATTGATAATTTTTGTGTGATTTTGTTGTCAGCACATTCAACTATGTAAAGAAAAAAGCATTTAATAAGATTATTTCATTCATTCAGATCTAGGATGTGTTGTTTAAGTGTTCCCTTTATTTTTTTTAGCAGTGTAGTTTGGTTTTCTCATGATTTGGTTGGGTCTAATTGTGTTGCTGTCCTGTGGCTCTGTGGGGTCTGTTAGTGTTTGTGAACAGAGCCCCAGGACCAGCTTGCTTAGGGGGCTCTTCTCCAGGTTCATCTCTCTGTAGGTGATGGCTTTATTATGAAATGTTTGGGAATCACTTCCTTTTAGGTGGTTGTAGAATTGTATGGCTCTTTTCTGGATTTTGATAATTAGTGGGTATCAGCCTAATTCTGCTCTGCATGCATTATTTGGTATTTTACGTTGTACACAGAGGATATTTTTGCAGAACTCTACATGCAGTCTCAATTTGGTGTTTGTCCCATTTTGTGAATTCTTGGTTGGTGAGCGGACAACCCTGGACAACGCTGGGCCAATTGTGCGCCGCCCCATGGTTCTCCCGGTCGCGGCCGGCTACGACAGAGCCTGGATTTGAACCATGATCTCTAGTGGCACAGCTAGCACTGCGATGCAGTGCCTTAGACCACTGCGCAGTCAACTTCTGACCCACTGGAATTGTGATACAGTGAATTATAAGTGAAATAATCTGTCTGTAAACAATTGTTGGAAAAATTACTTGTGTCATGCACAAAGTGGATGTCCTAACCGACTTGCCAAAACTATAGTTTTTTTAAGGTTTTAATGACTCCGACCTAAGTGTATGTAACCTTCCGACTTCAACTGTATATATGATAGACTTTTATAGCGTACCTTGACATGAGAGGACATTACTACAAGTAACATTATGAAAAGTGAGTTGCAATTACTTGCACTTACACAAGGCCGTTTTTGACTAAAGAATAAATGATTTTGGTATATATGGTATGGACCGGTAATGACTCGGGAGCTTTGTCGTGTATGTGTGTTTGGGCGTGCGTATATGTGTGTGTGTGTGTGTGCGTTTCACTTGCATCTGTGTGTGCTCATCAGTCACCAATAACCAATTCATGTGACCCTTGACCCTACAATTAACAGGCAGACAGCCAACAGCGAGGGGTAATTCCTAAAGATCTACTGCTGCATTCCCACCCCCTCATTCCTGCTCCCCGGCCCTCTACCCTCCTACACCGTCCTCTACCCTCCACTACCCTCGTCTACCCTCCACTACACTCCTCTTCCGTCCTCTAGCAGCCTCTACTGTCCTCTACCCTTCTCTACCGTCCTCTACCCTCCTCTGCCCTCCTACACTGTCCTCTACCCTTGTCTACCCTCCTCTACCTTCCTCTAGCCTCGTCTACCCTCCTGTACACTCCTCTACCGTCCTCTATCATCCTCTACCCTCCTCTACCGTCCTCTATCATCCTCTACCCTCCTCTACCGTCCCCTATCATTCTCTACCGTCCTCTACCCTCCTCTATCGTCCTCTATCGTCCTCTATCATCCTCTACCCTCCTCTACCCTCCTCAACCGTCCTCTACCGTCCTCTACCCTCCTCTACCGTTCTCTATCATCCTCTACCCTCCTCTACCATCCTCTATCATTCTCTACCCTCTTCTACCCTCCTCTACCGTCCTCTACCGTCCTTTACCCTCCTCTACCATCCTCTACCGTCCTCTACCCTCCTCTACCCTCCTCTATCATCTTCTACCGTCCTCTACCATCCTCTATCGTCCTCTATCAACCTCTACCCTCCTCTACCGTCCTCTACCCTCCTCTACCGTCCTCTACCGTCCTCTATCATCCTCTACCCTCCTCTACCATCCTCTATCATTCTCTACCCTCTTCTACCCTCCTCTACCCTCCTCTACCGTCCTCTACCGTCCTCTACCCTCCTCTACCCTCCTCTACCGTCCTCTACTCTCCTCTACCGTCCTCTACTGTCCTCTACCGTCCTCTACCCTCCTCTACGTCCTCTATATCCTCTAGCATCCTCTACCATCCTCTACCGTCCTCTATCGTCCTCTACCCTCCTCTACCATCCTCTACCGTCCTCTATCATCCTCTACCCTCCTCTACCGTCCTCTACCGTCCTCTATCATCCTCTACCGCCCTCTATCATCCTCTACCCGCATCTACCGTCCTCTACCGTCCTCTATCATCTTCTACCATCCTCTATCATCCTCTACCCTCCTCTACTCTCCTCTATCGTCCTCTACCATCCTCTACCATCCTCTACCGTACTCTACCATACTCTACCGTCCTCTATCATCCTCTACCGTCCTCTACCATCCTCTACTCTCCTCTACCATCCTCTATCACCCTCTACCATCCTCTATCATGTCTATCATCCTCTACTCTCCTCTACCCTCCTCTATCATCCTCTACATCCTCTACCGTCCTCTACTGTCCTCTATCATCATCTACCCTCCTCTACCGTCCTCTACCATCCTCTACCCTCCTCTACCGTCCTCTATCATCCTCTACCCTCCTCTACCGTCCTCTACCGTCCTCTATCATCCTCTACCCTCCTCTACCGTCCTCTATCATTCTCTACCGTCCTCTACCCTCCTCTATCGTCCTCTATCGTCCTCTATCATCCTCTACCCTCCTCTACCCTCCTCAACCGTCCTCTACCGTCCTCTACCCTCCTCTACCATTCTCTATCATCCTCTACCCTCCTCTACCATCCTCTATCATTCTCTACCCTCTTCTACCCTCCTCTACCATCCTCTACCGTCCTCTACCCTCCTCTACCCTCCTCTGTCATCTTCTACCGTCCTCTACCATCCTCTACCGTCCTCTATCAACCTCTACCCTCCTCTACCGTCCTCTACCCTCCTCTACCGTCCTCTACCGTCCTCTATCATCCTCTACCCTCCTCTACCATCCTCTATAATTCTCTACCCTCTTCTACCCTCCTCTACCCTCCTCTACCGTCCTCTACCGTCCTCTACCCTCCTCTACCCTCCTCTACCGTCCTCTACTCTCCTCTACCGTCCTCTACTGTCCTCTACCGTCCTCTACCCTCCTCTACCGTCCTCTATATCCTCTAGCATCCTCTACCATCCTCTACCGTCCTCTATCGTCCTCTACCCTCCTCTACCATCCTCTACCGTCCTCTATCATCCTCTACCCTCCTCTACCGTCCTCTACCGTCCTCTATCATCCTCTACCGCCCTCTATCATCCTCTACCCTCCTCTACCGTCCTCTACCGTCCTCTATCATCTTCTACCGTCCTCTATCATCCTCTACCCTCCTCTACTGTCCTCTATCGTCCTCTACCATCCTCTACCATCCTCTACCGTACTCTACCATACTCTACCGTCCTCTATCATCCTCTACCGTCCTCTACCATCCTCTACTCTCCTCTACCATCCTCTATCACCCTCTACCATCCTCTATCATGTCTATCATCCTCTACTCTCCTCTACCCTCCTCTATCATCCTCAACATCCTCTACCGTCCTCTACTGTCCTCTATCATCCTCTACCCTCCTCTACCGTCCTCTACCATCCTCTACCCTCCTCTACCGTCCTCTATCATCCTCTACCCTCCTCTACCGTCCTCTACCGTCCTCTACCATCCTCTACCGTCCTCTACTGTCCTCTACCCTCCTCTACCCTCCTCTACCCTCCTCTACCATTCTCTACCGTCCTCTACCATCCTCTACCTTCATCTACCGTCCTCTACCATCCTCTACCCTCCTCTACCGTCCTCTATCGTCCTCTACTGACCTCTACTGTCCTCTACCATCCTCTACCGTCCTCTATCATCCTCTACCATCCTATACCATCCTCTACCCTCCTCTACCATCCTCTATCATCCTCTACCATCCTCTATCATGTCTATCATCCTCTACTCTCCTCTACCCTCCTCTATCATCCTCTACGTCCTCTACCGTCCTCTACTGTCCTCTATCATCCTCTACCCTCCTCTACCGTCCTCTACCATCCTCTACCCTCCTCTATGTCCTCTATCATCCTATACCCTCCTCTACCGTCCTCTAGCGTCCTTTACCATCCTTTACCGTCCTCTACTGTCCTCTACCCTCCTCTACCCTCCTCTACCGTCCTCTACCGTCCTCTACCATCCTCTACCCTCCTCTACCGTCCTCTACCGTCCTCTATCATCCTCTACCGCCCTCTATCATCCTCTACCCTCCTCTACCGTCCTCTACTGGTCCTCTACCATCCTCTACCATCCTCTACCGTACTCTACCATCCTCTACCGGTCCTCTATCATCCTCTACCGTCCTCTACCATCCTCTACCCTCCTCTACCATCCTCTATCATCCTCTACCATCCTCTATCATGTCTATCATCCTCTACTCTCCTCTACCCTCCTCTATCATCCTCTACGTCCTCTACCGTCCTCTACTGTCCTCTATCATCCTCTACCCTCCTCTACCGTCCTCTACCATCCTCTACCCTCCTCTACCGTCCTCTATCATCCTCTACCCTCCTCTACCGTCCTCTCTCATCCTCTACCCTCCTCTACCGTCCTCTAGCGTCCTCTACCATCCTCTAGCGTCCTCTACTGTCCTCTACCCTCCTCTACCCTCTACCGTCCTCTACCATCCTCTACCCTCCTCTACCGTCCTCTACCATCCTCTACCATCCTCTACCGTACTCTACAATCCTCTACCGTCCTCTATCATCCTCTACCGTCCTCTATCATCCTATACCCTCTTCTACCCTCCTCTACCCTCCTCTACCGTCCTCTACCGTCCTCTACCCTCCTCTACCGTCCTCTACCGTCCTCTACCCTCCTCTACCGTCCTCTACTGTCCTCTACCGTCCTCTACCCTCCTCTACCGTCCTCTATCATCCTCTAGCATCCTCTACCATCCTCTACCGTCCTCTATCGTCCTCTACCCTCCTCTACCATCCTCTACCGTCCTATATCATCCTCTACCCTCCTCTACCGTCCTCTACCGTCCTCTATCATCCTCTACCGCCCTCATTCATCCTCTACCCTCCTCTACCGTCCTCTACCGTCCTCTATCATCTTCAACCGTCCTCTATCATCCTCTACCCTCCTCTACTGTCCTCTACTGTCCTCTACTCTCCTCTACCCTCCTCTACCGTCCTCTACCATCCTCTACCCTCCTCTACCGTCCTCTATCATCCTCTATCCTCCTCTACCGTCCTCTACCGTCCTCTACCATCCTCTACTGTCCTCTACCCTCCTCTTCCCTCCTCTACCGTCCTCTACCGTCCTCTACCATCCTCTACCCTCCTCTACCGTCCTCTACCATCCTCTACCCTCCTCTACCGTCCTCTATCGTCCTCTACTGACCTCTACTGTCCTCTACCATCCTCTACCGTCCTCTATCATCCTCTACCGTCCTCTACCATCCTCTACCCTCCTCTACCATCCTCTATCATCCTCTACCATCCTCTATCATGTCTATCATCCTCTACTCTCCTCTACCCTCCTCTATCATCCTCTACGTCCTCTACCGTCCTCTACTGTCCTCTATCATCCTCTACCCTCCTCTACCGTCCTCTAGCGTCCTCTACCATCCTCTACCGTCCTCTACTGTCCTCTACCCTCCTCTACCCTCCTCTACCGTCCTCTACCGTCCTCTACCATCCTCTACCCTCCTCTACCGTCCTCTACCGTCCTCTATCATCCTATACCGCCCTCTATCATCCTCTACCCTCCTCTACCGTCCTCTACCGTCCTCTACCATCCTCTACCATCCTCTACCGTACTCTACCATCCTCTACCGTCCTCTATCATCCTCTACCATCCTCTACCATCCTCTACCCTCCTCTACCATCCTCTATCATCCTCTACCATCCTCTATCATGTCTATCATCCTCTACTCTCCTCTACCCTCCTCTATCATCTTCTACGTCCTCTACCGTCCCTACTGTCCTCTATCATCCTCTACCCTCCTCTACCGTCCTCTACCATCCTCTACCCTCCTCTACCGTCCTCTATCATCCTCTACCCTCCTCTACCGTCCTCTACTGTCCTCTACCCTCCTCTACCCTCTACCGTCCTCTACCGTCCTCTACCATCCTCTACCCTCCTCTACCGTCCTCTACCATCCTCTGTCATCCTCTACCGCCCTCTATCATCCTCTACCCTCCTCTACCGTCCTCTACCGTCCTCTATCATCCTCTAGCATCCTCTACCGTACTCTACCATCCTCTACCGTCCTCTATCATCCTCTACCGTCCTCTACCATCCTCTACCCTCCTCTACCATCCTCTATCACCCTCTACCATCCTCTATCATGTCTATCATCCTCTACTCTCCTCTACCCTCCTCTATCATCCTCTATGTCCTCTACCGTCCTCTACTGTCCTCTATCATCCTCTACCCTCCTTTACCGTCCTCTACCATCCTCTACCCTCCTCTAATGTCCTCTATCATCCTCTACCGTCCTCTACCATCCTCTACCCTCCTCTACCCTCCTCTACTGTCCTCTATCATCCTCTACCCTCCTCTACCATCCTCTACCCTCCTCTACCGTCCTCTACTGTCCTCTACCGTCCTCTACCCTCCTCTACCATCCTCTATCATCCTCTATCATCCTCTACCGTCCTCTACCATCCTCTACCCTCCTCTACCATCCTCTATCATCCTCTACCGTCCTCTATCATGTCTATCATCCTCTACTCTCCTCTACCCTTCCTCTATCATCCTCTACGTCCTCTATCATCCTCTACCGTCTTCTATCATCCTCTACCCTCCTCTACCGTCCTCTACCGTCCTCTACCATCCTCTACCGTCGTCCACCGTCCTCTACCATCCTCTACCCTCCTCTACCGTCCTCTACCATCCTCTACCCTCCTCTACCGTCCTCTACCGTCCTCTACCATCCTCTACCCTCCTCTACCATCCTCTATCATCCTCTACCGTCCTCTATCATGTCTATCATCCTCTACTCTCCTCTACCATCCTTTATCATCCTCTACCCTCCTCTACCGTCCTCTACCGTCCTCTACCGTCCTCTACCGTCCTCTACCATCCTCTACCCTCCTCTATCATCCTCTACCCTCCTCTACCCTCCTCTACCTTCCTCTACCATCCTCTACCCTCCTCCACCGTCCTCTATCGTCCTCTACTGTCCTCTACTCTCCTATACCCTCCTCTACCCTCCTCTACCATCCTCTATCATCCTCTACCCTCCTCTACCCTCCTCTACCGTCCTCTACCGTCCTCTATCATTCTCTACTGTCCTCTATCATCCTCTACCGTTCTCTACCATCCTCTACCGTCCTCTATCGTCCTCTACCCTCCTCTACCATCCTCTACCGTCCTCTATCATCCTCTACCCTCCTCTACCGTCCACGTCCTCTATCATCCTCTACCGTCCCTCTATCATCCTCTACCCTCCTCTACAGTCCTCTACCGTCCTCTATCATCTTCTACCGTCCTCTATCATCCTCTACCCTCCTCTACTGTCCTCTATCGTCCTCTACCATCCTCTACCATCCTCTACCCGTACTCTATCATACTCTACCGTCCTCTATCATCCTCTACCGTCCTCTATCATCCTCTACTCTCCTCTACCATCCTCTATCACCCTCTACCATCCTCTATCATTCTATCATCCTCTACTCTCTCTACCCTCCTCTATCATCCTCAACATCCTCTACCGTCCTCTACTGTCCTCTATCATTCCTCTACCCTCCTCTACCGTCCTCTACCATCCTCTACCCTCCTCTACCGTCCTCTATCATCCTCTACCCTCCTCTACCGTCCTCTACAGGTCCTCTACCATCCTCTACCGTCCTCTACTGTCCTCTACCCTCCTCTACCCTCCTCTACCCTCCTCTACATTCTCTACTGGTCCTCTACCATCCTCTACCTTTCTACGTCCTCTACCATCCTCTACCTCCTCTGCCGTCCTCTATCGGTCCTCTACTGACCTCTACTGTCCTCTACCATCCTCTACCGTCCTCTATCATCCTCTACCATCCTATACCATCCTCTACCCTCCTCTACCATCCTCTATCATCCTCTACCATCCTCTATCATGTCTATCGTCCTCTACTCTCCTCTACCCTCCTCTATCATCCTCTACGTCCTCTACCGTCCTCTACTGCCTCTATCATCCTCTACCCTCCTCTACCGTCCTCTACCATCCTCTACCCTCCTCTATGTCCTCTATCCCATACCCTCCTCTACCGTCCTCCTAGCTCCTTTACCATCCTCTACCGTCCTCTACTGTCCTCTACCCTCCTCTACCCTCCTCTACTGTCCTCTACCGTCCTCTACCATCCTCTACCTCCTCTACAGCGTCCTCTACCGTCCTCTATCATCCTCTACTGCCCTCTATCATCCTCTACCCTCCTCTACCGTCCTCTACCGTCCTCTACCATCCTCTACCATCCTCTACCGTCCTCTATCATCCTCTACCGTCCTCTATCATCCTCTACCTCCTCTATCATCCTCTACCTCCTCTACCATCCTCTATCATCCTCTACCATCCTCTACATGCTCTATCATCCTCTACTCTCCTCTACCCTCCTCTATCATCTCTCGTCCTCTACCGTCCTCTACTGTCCTCTATCATCCTCTACCCTCCTCTACCGTCCTCTACCATCCTCTACCCTCCTCTACCGCCCTCTATCATCCTCTACCGTCCTCTATCATCCTCTACCCTCCTCTACCGTCCTCTAGCGTCCTCTACCATCCTCTAGCGTCCTCTACTGTCCTCTACCCTCCTCTACCCTCTACCGTCCTCTACCATCCTCTACCCTCCTCTACCGTCCTCTACCATCCTCTACCATCCTCTACCGTACTCTACAATCCTCTACCGTCCTCTATCATCCTCTACCGTCCTCTATCATCCTATACCCTCTTCTACCCTCCTCTACCCTCCTCTACCGTCCTCTACCGTCCTCTACCCTCCTCTACCGTCCTCTACCGTCCTCTACCCTCCTCTACCGTCCTCTACTGTCCTCTACCGTCCTCTACCCTCCTCTACCGTCCTCTATCATCCTCTAGCATCCTCTACCATCCTCTACCGTCCTCTATCGTCCTCTACCCTCCTCTACCATCCTCTACCGTCCTATATCATCCTCTACCCTCCTCTACCGTCCTCTACCGTCCTCTATCATCCTCTACCGCCCTCTATCATCCTCTACCCTCCTCTACCGTCCTCTACCGTCCTCTATCATCTTCTACCGTCCTCTATCATCCTCTACCCTCCTCTACTGTCCTCTACTGTCCTCTACTCTCCTCTACCCTCCTCTACCGTCCTCTACCATCCTCTACCCTCCTCTACCGTCCTCTATCATCCTCTACCCTCCTCTACCGTCCTCTACCGTCCTCTACCATCCTCTACTGTCCTCTACCCTCCTCTTCCCTCCTCTACCGTCCTCTACCGTCCTCTACCATCCTCTACCCTCCTCTACCGTCCTCTACCATCCTCTACCCTCCTCTACCGTCCTCTATCGTCCTCTACTGACCTCTACTGTCCTCTACCATCCTCTACCGTCCTCTATCATCCTCTACCGTCCTCTACCATCCTCTACCCTCCTCTACCATCCTCTATCATCCTCTACCATCCTCTATCATGTCTATCATCCTCTACTCTCCTCTACCCTCCTCTATCATCCTCTACGTCCTCTACCGTCCTCTACTGTCCTCTATCATCCTCTACCCTCCTCTACCGTCCTCTAGCGTCCTCTACCATCCTCTACCGTCCTCTACTGTCCTCTACCCTCCTCTACCCTCCTCTACCGTCCTCTACCGTCCTCTACCATCCTCTACCCTCCTCTACCGTCCTCTACCGTCCTCTATCATCCTCTACCGCCCTCTATCATCCTCTACCCTCCTCTACCGTCCTCTACCGTCCTCTACCATCCTCTACCATCCTCTACCGTACTCTACCATCCTCTACCGTCCTCTATCATCCTCTACCATCCTCTACCATCCTCTACCCTCCTCTACCATCCTCTATCATCCTCTACCATCCTCTATCATGTCTATCATCCTCTACTCTCCTCTACCCTCCTCTATCATCTTCTACGTCCTCTACCGTCCCTACTGTCCTCTATCATCCTCTACCCTCCTCTACCGTCCTCTACCATCCTCTACCCTCCTCTACGGTCCTCTACCGTCCTCTACCATCCTCTACCGTCCTCTACTGTCCTCTACCCTCCTCTGCCCTCTACCGTCCTCTACCGTCCTCTACCATCCTCTACCCTCCTCTACCGTCCTCTACCATCCTCTGTCATCCTCTACAGCCCTCTATCATCCTCTACCCTCCTCTACGTCCTCTACCGTCCTCTATCATCCTCTAGCATCCTCTACCGTACTCTACCATCCTCTACCGTCCTCTATCATCCTCTACCGTCCTCTACCATCCTCTACCCTCCTCTACCATCCTCTATCACCCTCTACCATCCTCTATCATGTCTATCATCCTCTACTCTCCTCTACCGTCCTCTACTGTCCTCTATCATCCTCTACCCTCCTTTACCGTCCTCTACCATCCTCTACCCTCCTCTAATGTCCTCTATCATCCTCTACCGTCCTCTACCATCCTCTACCCTCCTCTACCCTCCTCTACTGTCCTCTATCATCCTCTACCCTCCTCTACCATCCTCTACCCTCCTCTACCGTCCTCTACTGTCCTCTACCGTCCTCTACCCTCCTCTACCATCCTCTATCATCTTCTATCATCTTCTATCATCCTCTACCGTCCTCTACCATCCTCTACCCTCCTCTACCATCCTCTATCATCCTCTACCGTCCTCTATCATGTCTATCATCCTCTACTCTCCTCTACCCTTCCTCTATCATCCTCTACGTCCTCTATCATCCTCTACCGTCTTCTATCATCCTCTACCCTCCTCTACCGTCCTCTACCGTCCTCTACCATCCTCTACCGTCGTCCACCGTCCTCTACCATCCTCTACCCTCCTCTACCGTCCTCTACCATCCTCTACCCTCCTCTACCGTCCTCTACCGTCCTCTACCATCCTCTACCCTCCTCTACCATCCTCTATCATCCTCTACCGCCCTCTATCTCATCCTCTACTCCTCTACCGTCCTCTACCATCCTCTACCGTCCTCTACCATCCTCTCTTCCCGTCCTCTCTCTCTCCTCTACCCCTCTATCATCCTCTACCGTCCTCTCCCCATCCTCTATCATCCTCTACCATCTCTACTTCATCCTCTACCGTCCTCTCTTCTATCATCCTCTACTCTCCTCTACCCTCCTCTTCTCCTCTACCTATCCTCTACCCTCCTCTACCGTCCTCTATCGTCCTCTACCCTCCTCTACGCCTCTACTGTCCTCTACCCTCCTCTACCCTCCTCTACCGTCCTCTACCATCCTCTACCCTCCTCTACCGTCCTCTACCGTCCTCTACCGTCCTCTATCATTCTCTACTGTCCTCTATCATCCTCTACCGTCCTCTATCATCCTCTACCGCCCTCTATCATCCTCTACCGCCCTCTATCATCCTCTACCCTCCTCTACCCTCCTCTACCCCACGTCCTCTATCATCCTCTACCATCCTCTACCCTCCTCTACCCTCCTCTACCGTCCTTATCATCCTCTACAGTCCTCTATCATCCTCTACCCTCCTCTACGTCTCACTCCTCTACTATCCTCTACCCCTCTACTGCCTCTACCATCTCTATATCACCTCTACTCACTGTCCTCTACTGTCCTCTATCTTCCTCTACCTCCTACTGTCCTCTACGATCTACCCTCCTCTATCTGGTCCTCTATCTCCTCTACCAGTCCTTCTACCTCTCTACCTACTCTCTGCTCACCCTCCTCTACTCCTCTATGTCCTCTATCTCTCTACCTTCCTCTACCGGTCCTCCTTGCTACCATCCTCTACGTCATCTACCCTCCTCTACCGTCTCAACTATCGTCCTCTACCATCTCTACCGTCATCTACACATCCTCTACCCTCCTCTCACCTCTGCGTCCTCTACATCTTCCTCTACCCTCCTCTACCCTCCTCTACCCTTCTCTACGTCCTCTATCGTCCTCTATCTCTACCTTCCTCTACCATCCTCTACCTCATCTCTACCGTCCTCTATCATCCTCTACCCATCCTCTACTGTCCTCTACTCATCCCTCTACTCTACCTCTACCCTTCCTCTATCATCCTCTGTCACTCTACCGTCCTCTATCATCCTCCTCTACCGTCCTCTACCGTCCTCTACCCTCCTCTACTTTACTCCTCTACCGTCCTCTATCATCCTCTACCCTCCTCCGTCCTCTACACCTACTCCTCTACCGTCCCTCTACATCCTCTACCATTCCTACTCTCTCTCTACCATCCTCTACCTCCTCTTCGTCTCTACTGTCCTCTATCTCCTCTACCTCCTCTACCGTCCTCTATCATCCTATCTACGTCCTCATCCTCTGTCATGTCTATCTCCTCTACTCTCCCTCTGCCCTCCTCTATCATCTCTCTCACCTCCTCTGCCATCCTCTACTCCTTATCATCCTCTACCCTCCTCTTCCTACCCTCCTCTACCAGTCCTCTACGTCCTCTATCTCCTCACTCCTCTACCGTCCTTCCTCTATCATCCTCTACCCTCCTCTAGTCCTCTACCATCCTCTACCTCCTCTAATGTCCTCTATCATCCTCTACCGTCCTCTACCATCCTCTACCCTCCTCTACCCTCCTCTACTGTCCTCTATCATCCTCTACCACTCCTCTACTCCTCACCCTCCTCTGCAGTTCATTGTCTCTACTGTCCTCTTCCTACCTCATTATCTCTATCATCTTCTATCATCTTCTAGTCCTACTATCTACTGTCCTTACCATCCTACTGCCTCCTCTACCGTCTCATCATTCTCTACGTTTCTCTATCCTTCTCTACGTCCTCTATCATCTCTACTCCTCCTACTGTCCTCTACCATCCTCTATCATCTCACGTCTCTACTCTCTATCCTCTACTGTCCTCTACTCCCTCCTCTACCATCCTCTACCTCCTCTACCGTCCTCTACCATCCTCTACCGCCCTCTATCATCCTCTACATCCTCTATCATCCTACTGCCCTCTATTCCTCTCTATCTCTAACTCCTATCTCTACCATCCTCTACATCCCTCTACCGTGCTCTCTTCATCCTCTACTCCCTCTATCACTTCCTCTACTCCATCCTCTACCATCCTCTATCATCCTCTACTATCCTTATCATGTCTATCATCCTCTACTCTCCTCTACCCTCCTCTATCTCCTCTACGTCCTCTCTCTCCTCTACTGTCCTCTATCATCCTCTACCCTCCTCTACCGTCCTCTACCATCCTCTACCCTCCTCTACGATCCTCTATCATCCTCTACCCTCCTCTACCGTCCTCTACTGTCCTCTACCCTCCTCTACCCTCTACCTCCTCTACCGTCCTCTACCATCCTCTACCCTCCCTCTTCTACCATCCTCTGTCATCCTCCTACCGCCCTATCACTCTACCCTCCTCTACTGTCCTCTACCGTCCTCTATCATCCTCTAGCATCTCCGATCTACCATCCTCTACCGCCTCTATCACTCTACCGTCCTCTACCATCCTCTACCCTCCTCTACCATCCTCTATCACCCTCTACCATCCTCTATCATGTCTATCCTACTCCTCTACCGTCCTCTACTGTCCTCTATCATCCTCTACCTCCTCTACCGTCCCTCTACCATCCTCTATCATCCTCTACCGTCCCTCTATCATCCTCTACCGTCCTCTACCATCCTCTACCCTCCTCTACCCCTCCTCTACTGTCCTCTATCATCCTCTACCCTCCCTCTACCATCCCTCTACCCTCCTCACCGTCCTCTACTGTCCTCTACCGTCCTCTACCCTCCTCTACATCTCATCATCTTCTATCATCTTCTATCATCCTCTACCGTCCTCTACCATCCTCTACCCTCCTCTACCATCCTCTATCATCCTCTACGTCCTCTATCATCTTCCTCCTCTACTCCTCTACCTCCTCTACTCCTCTATCATCCTCTACGTCTTCTATCATCCTCTACCCTCCTCTACCCTCCTCTACCGTCCTCTACCATCCTCTACCGCTGCCCACCGTCCTCTACCATCCTCTACCTTCCTCTACCGTCCTCTACCATCCTCTACCCTCCTCTACCGTCCTCTACCGTCCTCTACCATCCTCTACCCTCCTCTACCATCCTCTATCATCCTCTACCGTCCTCTATCATGTCTATCATCCTCTACTCTCCTCTACCATCCTCTATCATCCTCTACCCTCCTCTACCGTCCTCTACCGTCCTCTACCATCCTCTACCGTCCTCTACCATCCTCTACCCTCCTCTACCGTCCTCTACCATCCTCTACCGTCCTCTATCATCCTCTACCCTCCTCTACCGTCCTCTAGCGTCCTCTACCATCCTCTAGCGTCCTCTACTGTCCTCTACCCTCCTCTACCCTCTACCGTCCTCTACCATCCTCTACCCTCCTCTACCGTCCTCTACCGTCCTCTACCGTCCTCTATCATTCTCTACTGTCCTCTATCATCCTCTACCGTCCTCTATCATCCTCTACCGCCCTCTATCATCCTCTACCGCCCTCTATCATCCTCTACCATCCTCTACCATCCTCTACCCTCCTCTACCCTCCTCTACCCTCCGCTACTGTCCTCTATCATTCTCTACCGTGCTCTCCTCTCCTCTACCCTCCTCTACCGCCCTCTATCATCCTCTACCGTCCTCTATCATCCTCTACCCTCCTCTACCGTCCTCTAGCGTCCTCTACCATCCTCTAGCGTCCTTTACTGTCCTCTACCCTCCTCTACCCTCTACCGTCCTCTACCATCCTCTACCCTCCTCTACCGTCCTCTACCATCCTCTACCATCCTCTACCGTACTCTACAATCCTCTACCGTCCTCTATCATCCTCTACCCTCCTCTATCATCCTCTACCCTCTTCTACCCTCCTCTACCCTCCTCTACCGTCCTCTACCGTCCTCTACCCTCCTCTACCGTCCTCTACTGTCCTCTACCCTCCTCTACCGTCCTCTACTGTCCTCTACCGTCCTCTACCCTCCTCTACCGTCCTCTATCATCCTCTAGCATCCTCTACCATCCTCTACCGTCCTCTATCGTCCTCTACCCCCCTCTACCATCCTCTACCGTCCTATATCATCCTCTACCCTCCTCTACCGTCCTCTACCGTCCTCTATCATCCTCTACCGCCCTCTATCATCCTCTACCCTCCTCTACCATTCTCTACCGTCCTCTATCATCTTCTACCGTCCTCTATCATCCTCTACCCTCCTCTACTGTCCTCTACCGTCCTCTACTCTCCTCTACCCTCCTCTACCGTCCTCTACCATCCTCTACCCTCCTCTACCGTCCTCTATCATCCTCTACCCTCCTCTACCGTCCTCTACCGTCCTCTACCATCCTCTACAGTCCTCTACCCTCCTCTTCCCTCCTCTACCGTCCTCTACCGTCCTCTACCATCCTCTACCCTCCTCTACCGTCCTCTACCATCCTCTACCCTCCTCTACCGTCCTCTATCGTCCTCTACTGACCTCTACTGTCCTCTACCATCCTCTACCGTCCTCTATCATCCTCTACCGTCCTCTACCATCCTCTACCCTCCTCTACCATCCTTATCATCCTCTACCATCCTCTATCATGTCTATCATCCTCTACTCTCCTCTACCCTCCTCTATCATCCTCTACGTCCTCTACCGTCCTCTACTGTTTTCTATCATCCTATACCCTCCTCTACCGTCCTCTACCCTCCTCTACCCTCCTCTACCGTCCTCTATCATCCTCTACCCTCCTCTACCGTCCTCTAGCGTCCTCTACCATCCTCTACCGTCCTCTACTGTCCTCTACCCTCCTCTACCCTCCTCTACCGTCCTCTACCGTCCTCTACCATCCTCTACCCTCCTCTACCGTCCTTTACCGTCCTCTATCATCCTCTACCGCCCTCTATCATCCTCTACCCTCCTCTACCGTCCTCTACCGTCCTCTACCATCCTCTACCATCCTCTACCGTACTCTACCATCCTCTACCGTCCTCTATCATCCTCTACCGTCCTCTACCATCCTCTACCCTCCTCTACCATCCTCTATCATCCTCTACCATCCTCTATCATGTCTATCATCCTCTACTCTCCTCTACCCTCCTCTATCATCCTCTACGTCCTCTACCGTCCTCTACTGTCCTCTATCATCCTCTACCCTCCTCTACCGTCCTCTACCATCCTCTACCCTCCTCTACCGTCCTCTATCATCCTCTACCCTCCTCTACCGTCCTCTACTGTCCTCTACCCTCCTCTACCCTCTACCGTCCTCTACCGTCCTCTACCATCCTCTACCCTCCTCTACCGTCCTCTACCATCCTCTGTCATCCTCTACCGCCCTCTATCATCCTCTACCCTCCTCTACCGTCCTCTACCGTCCTCTATCATCCTCTAGCATCCTCTACCGTACTCTACCATCCTCTACCGTCCTCTATCATCCTCTACCGTCCTCTACCATCCTCTACCCTCCTCTACCATCCTCTATCACCCTCTACCATCCTCTATCATGTCTATCATCCTCTACTCTCCTCTACCCTCCTCTATCATCCTCTACGTCCTCTACCGTCCTCTACTGTCCTCTATCATCCTCTACCCTCCTTTACCGTCCTCTACCATCCTCTACCCTCCTCTAATGTCCTCTATCATCCTCTACCGTCCTCTACCATCCTCTACCCTCCTCTACCCTCCTCTACTGTCCTCTATCATCCTCTACCCTCCTCTACCATCCTCTACCCTCCTCTACCGTCCTCTACTGTCCTCTACCGTCCTCTACCCTCCTCTACCATCCTCTATCATCTTCTATCATCCTCTACCGTCCTCTACCATCCTCTACCCTCCTCTACCATCCTCTATCATCCTCTACCGTCCTCTATCATGTCTATCATCCTCTACTCTCCTCTACCCTTCCTCTATCATCCTCTACGTCCTCTATCATCCTCTACCGTCTTCTATCATCCTCTACCCTCCTCTACCGTCCTCTACCGTCCTCTACCATCCTCTACCGTCGTCCACCGTCCTCTACCATCCTCTACCCTCCTCTACCGTCCTCTACCATCCTCTACCCTCCTCTACCGTCCTCTACCGTCCTCTACCATCCTCTACCCTCCTCTACCATCCTCTATCATCCTCTACCGTCCTCTATCATGTCTATCATCCTCTACTCTCCTCTACCATCCTCTATCATCCTCTACCCTCCTCTACCATCCTCTACCGTCCTCTACCATCCTCTACCGTCCTCTACCATCCTCTACCCTCCTCTACCGTCCTCTACCATCCTCTACCCTCCTCTACCGTCCTCTACCATCCTCAACCATCCTCTACCGTCCTCTATCATCCTCTACCCTCCTCTACCCTCCTCTACCTTCCTCTACCATCCTCTACCCTCCTCCACCGTCCTCTATCGTCCTCTACTGTCCTCTACTCTCCTATACCCTCCTCTACCCTCCTCTACCATCCTCTATCATCCTCTACCCTCCTCTACCCTCCTCTACCGTCCTCTACCGTCCTCTATCATTCTCTACTGTCCTCTATCATCCTCTACCGTTCTCTATCATCCTCTACCGTCCTCTATCATCCTCTACCGCCCTCTATCATCCTCTACCGTCCTCTACCATCCTCTACCCTCCTCTACCGTTCTCTACCGTCCTCTACCCTCCTCTACCATTCTCTATCGTCCTCTACCGTCCTCTACTCTCCTCTACCCTCCTCTACCCTCCTCTACCGTCCTCTATCATCCTCTACCCTCCTCTACCCTCCTCTACCGTCCTCTACCGTCCTCTACCGTCCTCTACCGTCCTCTATCATTCTCTACTGTCCTCTATCATCCTCTACCGTCCTCTATCATCCTCTACCGCCCTCTATCATCCTCTACCGCCCTCTATCATCCTCTACCATCCTCTACCATCCTCTACCCTCCTCTACCCTCCTCTACCCTCCGCTACTGTCCTCTATCATTCTCTACCGTGCTCTCCTCTCCTCTACCCTCCTCTACCGCCCTCTATCATCCTCTACCGTCCTCTACCATCCTCTACCCTCCTCTACTGTTCTCTACCGTTCTCTACCCTCCTCTACCGTCCTCTACCGTCCTCTAACATCCTCTACCGCCCTCTATCATCCTCCACCATCCTCTACCCTCCTCTACCCTCCTCTACCCTCCGCTACTGTCCTCTATCATTCTCTACCATCCTCTACCCTCCTCTATCCTCCGCTACCGTCCTCTATCATTTTCTACCGTCCTCTACCCTCCTCTACCCTCCTCTACCCTCCGCTACTGTCCTCTATCATTCTCTACCATCCTCTACCCTCCTCTACCCTCCGCTACCGTCCTCTATCATTCTCTACCGTCCTCTACCCTCCTCTACTGTCCTTTACCGTCCCTTTTAGTGTCCAGACCCTGCTTACTGCCTACCCTGCTGCTGTCAGCACACCTGTGCTGTCTCTCAACACCAACATTAATAGGCCCTCCAGGGGTTTCATCTATTTAACCCTCCACTCCACCATGCTACCACTGCCAAGCCCAGCCAGCCCAGCTCAGCCCTGGGCATACAGCAGGGACACAGCCTCTCCTGGAAGTTCAAGTACCTTTATAACCTGCAATATAGCCTCCAGATTACTTGACACTCACTCGAGATATGATGTGAATGTGTTGGGCCATGCTTTTCCTCTGTGTGTGCGTGCGTGTCTGTGCCTGTGCTGTGGTGTGTGTGTGTGTGCGCGCGGAGGTGTGTGCCTGTGTGCACATTTGTGTGTGTGTGTGTGTGCGTGCCTGCGTGGGTGTGTGTGTGCGTGCATTTGTGTGTGCATTCGCGTGTGTGTGTGGCGTTCCTGCGTGTGTGCGTATGTGTGTGTACTCACCCCAGAGAGTAGACCCGGCAGTGTTGGATGTGTATCCGTTGTGCCAGGCTGTACCTGCTGTCCAGACACACTGCCCAGGGCCCCTCTGGCCCCTCCTGAACTCCCTGTACCACGGGGCCCTCTGGGGAAGTGGGGGCACAAAACACCTGTAGGGAGACGCAGGGGTCATTAATACACCTGTCCCCAAAGATATCATTTTCATCGTTATAATCCTCACCATCATTATCATTATCATAATCTTTATAATCATCACCATCATTATCATTATCATAATCTTTATAATCATCACCATCATTATCATTATCATAATCATTATAATCCTCACCATCATTATCATTATCATAATCTTTATAATCATCACCATCTTTATCATTATCATAATTGTTATAATCATCACCATCATTATCATTATCGTAATCGTTATAATCATCAATGTCATATACCATAGTTATGCTTTCCCCTGTCCCATTACATATTCACCACACACACCCACATACTGTACACACATTCTGAGATTCATTCACCAGGTGCCTTATTCATAGTTCAACATGTTTTTCTTTTTCATCGTGCAGCACCCTCTCAATTTCTCCTCCTCTACCCCTCACCTTCTTTTCCTTTTGGTTTCAGTAAAGGAGAAAAGATTGGATTTAGTGTGAACAAATGCGTCCTCCATCCTTGACATGATGCTCCATCTCACAACAAGCGACAGGCCACCTTAATCTTGTCTTAATGCTCAAGGATTCCATTGACAAAGGAGAAAGAGAAAGCTTCCCAAGGTGAATGACAGCTTCAGCTAGTGCCAGTCAACAATTCAATTGTGTGTGGGTGTGTGTGCATGTTGTGTGTGTGCATGTGTGCATGTGTGTGTGTGAGTGTGTGTATGTGTGTGTGTGTGTGTGTGTGTGAGTGTGAGTGTGTGAGTGTGAGTGTGAGTGTGAGTGTGAGTGTGAGTGTGTGTGTGTGTGTGTGTGTGTGTGTGTGTGTGTGTGTGTGTGTGTGTGTGTGTGTGTGTGTGTGTGTGTGTGCGTCCTGAATGTCTGAGTGTGTGTGGGAGGTGTTGAAACAGACAGGATGTATGACTGTTTGCTGTCTGATTGCTTTATCTTCTTCTGTCTCCTCCAGAGACTGTCTGAACTTGACTGGATCAGCGGACATTGACAGAGATTGAGACTGATCATGTGTTGTAATCACAATGTCTTTCTCCGAACAGACTGCAGCTTAGGCTGTGTGGCTCTCTGTGTGGGATACTGTCCAGTCCACTGCTCTGCAGAGACCGGTGACTAATCCTTCTCTCTCTGAACCTCACTGAACCACCCTGTTAATAACAGCAACTATAACCATGATTATATCTGTGTTCTGATCTCTCCTGCATTGTATCATAGTGATCTTGTTTTAGACCCATATCCATGTCTGTTATTCGTCTCTTACAGCATTCATTAACCGCTCCATCTGCCCTTTGAAAATGTTTACAAAGTCTGTTGACATTTCTACATTCTTTCCCATGCCACTAACAAAAAGTGGACAAATGTTTCCTATCTGCAGGGAGTCTAGAATCTTTAAGAGGGTTCTTTCTCTTTGTGATGTAATAAGGCTTTGGAATGTCTTGTTTCCGACTACTTCAATCTTTAGAAGACAAGCATTTATCCATAGAGATGTATAGGACCTCTATGCCCTTAGCCTCTCCTAACAGAGATTTTGACATAAAAGGAAGGCAGGAGGTCAATACAAAACCAACAACAACAAAAAATACAGAATGGAATAGAATTTTAAACAGCCCTTTATCCATCCATGTATTGCTGTGGTAGCGATGATTCTGTTGTATTGGAAGATGTTTGCTTTGATGTTGAAGTTCATAATACAGTTGGTTATGTGCTGTAGCGGTTCATAATTGCATAACCAGCATTAAAAGTGTGTGGTATTGAACAGTATTGACCCGTCATTGTTGTTCATCTGAACAAATATTTTATTGAAACAGTATTCCGTCTATATTGTGAATCTACTCTGTACAGAGGTTGTGACACTTTGTTGTCATTTTGAATACACTGCAATACTACAGTATGTTACATTTATCAGTCACACTCTCCACCCTTCCCACTGTTGTATGTGTGTGTGTGTGTGTGTGTGTGTGTGTGTGTGTGTGTGTGTGTGTGTGTGTGTGTGTATATACACTGAGTGAACAAAACATTAGGCACACCTTCCTAATACTAAATCCTTCAGAACAGTCTCAATTCGTCGAGGCATGGACTTTACAAGGTGTCAAAAGCGTTCCCCAGGGATGCTGGTCCATGTTGACTCCAATGCTTCCCACAGTTGTGTCAAGTTGGCTGGATGTCTTTTGGGTGGTGGACCATTCTTGATACACACAGGAAACTGTAGAGCGTGAAAAACCCAGCAGCGTTGCAGTTCTTGACACACTCAAACCGGTGCGTCTGGCACCTACTACCGTACCCCGTTCAAAGGCACTTAAATATTTTGTCTTGCCCATTCACCCTCTATATGGCTGTCACGGTTTACTAAGCCAGAACCCAGAAGCAGACCAGGACAAGGTAAGTGGTGTCAAAGGTGAGTGTTTATTTAACTGATCCACGAGTGCTGCTGAATAATCCAGGGAACAGAGCGGGCGGCGTGGATGAGTTGTTGAGGGTGCAGTAGTTGGTCCAATGATGGCTCGGCAGCCGCCGACCATCAGGCAGAGGTTGGGTGAAGGTTCCGGACGAGTGACTGCAGGGAGAACAAAACGGAGGTAAGCATACAACAAGCAAACAAGGTGCAAAACAACAAAACTAATGCTCTAAGCTCTAAGACTGATCCGCTGATAAACATACTGTTCATGGCTAACGATCCGGCAGGGAATGGATGTTAGGCCAGAGCCTAAGAAGGGTGATGATCAGGACCAGGTGTGCAGATTGCTGATGGGATGCAGGTGCGGAAATCAAGAGAGCTCCCGCCTAGCAACGCGTTGCCCGGCAACCAGGCAGGGAGCGTTCCAGAACCCTCGGGAAACTGGAGATCACGAGCAGAAAAACTAGTACACAGACAGGACCCGACTCAGACTGCCGGGATCGTTACAGTACCCCCTCCGACGAACGCCACCGGGCGGACTCCCGGAGCGCCAGGATGGAGGCGGTAGAAGTCACGAATGAGGTCAGCATCTAGGATCTGTCGCCGCGGAATCCAACTCCTCTCTTCAGGACCATACCCCTCCCAGTCCACGAGATACTGGAAACCCCGGCCCCGCCGTCTGGAATCCATGATGCGTCGCACCGTGTAGGCAGGACCACCTCCGATCATCCGAGGAGAAGGAGGAGGAGGCGGAGGAGGCAACAGAGGACTGAGGAAAAACAGGCTTGAGGCAGGAGACATGAAAGGTGGGATGGACTCTGAGCGTCCTCGGTAGTTTGAGTCGAACTGCCACCGGATTGATCACCTTCTCCACCACAAACGGACCAATGAACCTGGTAACAACTTCCTAGACTCAGTCCGTAAAGGAAGATCCCGTGTGGCCAACCAGACCCTATCTCCGATGGTATAGGTGGGAGCGGGGATCCGGCGACGATTCGCCTGGAGCTGATACCGGTCCGAAACTCTAAGGAGTGCCTTTCTGGCCCGATGCCAGGTCCGGTGGCAACGACGAATATGGGCCTGAACAGAAGGCACTGAGAGCTCCTTCTCCTGAGAAGGGAACAAGGGAGGTTGGTAGCCATACAGGCACTGGAAGGGAGACATCCCAGTGGCAGATGTAGGGAGAGTATTGTGGGCATACTCAACCCAAGGCAACTGAGAGACCCAGGAGGTGGGGTTGGAAGAGACCAGGCAGCGTAGCGTGGATTCCATCTTCTGGTTGGCTCTCTCCGCCTGACCATTAGATTGGGGGTGAAAACCAGATGTGAGACTGACTGTAGCTCCAATGGCCAAACAGAAGGACTTCCAGACAGCAGAGGTAAACTGAGGGCCACGGTCGGAAACGATATCACTGGGCAAACCGTGGACCCTGAAAACCTCCCTAACCAGGATCTCGGACGTCTCCGAGGCAGAGGGAAGCTTGGCAATTGGCACAAAGTGGGCGAACTTGCTGAATCTGTCCACGATAGTCAGAACGACCGTGTTCCCCTCAGAAGCGGGCAACCCAGTGACAAAGTCCAGGGCCAGATGCGACCATGGTCGCCGGGGAATAGGAAGGGGGTGAAGTAGTCCAGAGCTGGGCCGATTGGTACTCTTATTCTGCGCACACACTGGACAGGCAGCAACAAAACCCCGAGTATCCTCGGCCATGGCAGGCCACCAAAAACGCTCTGCGAAGAAACGCCATCGTCCGAGCCACGCCAGGGTGACAAGCCATCTTGCTGGCGTGGGACCATTTGAGGACAGCAGGACGAACCGACTCAGGCACAAACAACCGACCGGGTGGACCGTTACGGGGACCGGGCTGCGTCCGAAGGGCCGCCATCACCTCCTCCTCAATCTTCCACATAACTGCTCCCCACGACGCAGTTCCGGGGAGAATTGTCTCGGTCTTGGACCCACTCTCTTCCGTCTTGGAGAACATCCGGGACAAGGCGTCCGCTTTGCCGTTCTTAGATCCAGGTCGGAACGTCAGGGAAAAATTGAATCGTCCGAAAAACAACGCCCACCTGGCCTGACGGGAGTTGAGACGTCTAGCCGATTGCACGTAAGCAAGATTCTTGTGGTCAGTCCAGACAATAAACGGTTGCTCCGCCCCCTCCAACCAGTGGCGCCACTCCTCCAAGGCAAGTTTCACCGCGAGAAGCTCCCGGTTACCCACATCGTAATTCCTCTCCGCAGGCGAAAGGCGACGAGAGTAGTAGGCGCAGGGATGGAGTTTACTGTCCGTGGAGCATCGCTGCGACAGGATGGCGCCAACTCCCACATCAGACGCGTCCACTTCAACGACTGAACTGACGGGCCGTGTCCGGTTGAGAGAGAATCGGTGCGTTGGTGAATCGCCTCTTCAAATCCAGAAACGCTCGATCCGCCTCCGGATTCCACTTGAAGGTCCTGATACTGGAAGTCAAGGCAGTTAACGGAGCGGCCACACGGCTGTAATCCCGGATGAATCTGCGGTAGAAATTCGCAAACCCCAAAAATCTCTGGAGCTGCAATCTCGTACCGGGCTGGGCCCATTCCAGAACCGCTCTAACCTTCTCCTGGTCCATCCTAATCTCTCCCCTGGAGATGATGTACCCGAGAAAGGATGTCGTGTGGGCGTGAAACTCGCACTTCTCGGCCTTCACGAACAGGCGATTCTCCAACAATCGCTGCAGAACCTGCCGGACATGCTGGACGTGGTCGGAAGGTTCCTTCGAGAAGATCAGAATGTCATCCAGGTAAACAAACACAAAGAGACCGATCATATCTCTCAGGACGTCGTTCACCATACTCTGGAATACCGCTGGAGCATTGGTCAGTCCAAACGGCATCACCTGATACTCGAAGTGACCCATCGGTGTATTGAAACCCGTCAACCACTCGTCCCCCTCTCTGATCCGGACCATGTGATACGCATTGCGTAGGTCTAGCTTGGTGAACACCGTAGCACCCTGTAAGGAGTCGAAGGCAGAACTCATCAAGGGCAGGGGATACTTGTTCTTGACCGTGATGTCATTCAACCCCCGATAATCAATACACGGTCGAAGAGAGCCATCCTTCTTACCCACAAAGAAGAATCCTGCCCCCAGGGGGTGATGACGAGGGACGAACGAGACCAGCAGCTAGGGACTCCTTGATGTAGGTCTCCAAAGCCTCACGTTCAGGTCGGGAGATACTGTATAACCTTCCCTTGGGGTAGACAGCTCCAGGGAACAGGTTGATGGCACAATCATATGGTCGGTGGGGAGGGAGTGACAGAGCCTTCTGCTTACTGAACACTTCCCCCAAATCGTGATATGTCTCGGGAACCAGGGACAAATCTGGGGGTTTTAGCCTCAATCACCTGACTGGGAACCGAATGGGGACAGGCAGTCTTGAGACAGTTAGCATGACAATCAAGGCTCCAACTCGTTACCTTGCCCGTCACCCAATCGAACGTGGGATTGTGTTCCTTCAGCCAGGGGTATCCAAGGACCAGAGGAACATGGGAAGACGGCAGAATGAAGAATGAAATCATCTCAGAATGATTCCCCGACAACAGCATCTTAACCGGTTCAGTCCTCATCGTGATACGTGCCAGACTACTGCCGTCCAGAGTGGTAGCTTCAATGGCTTCCGGCAATTGCTCCTTGAAAGCCCCAGCTGTTCCACCAACTCGGCATCAAGAAAGCTTCCATCGGCACCTGAATCGAGAAAGCGTTAATCGCTAAGCTCTGATTCCTGTTCATAAGGGTAGCCGGGAAACGGGGTCTGACAGAGGTATTGAGAGGTCGAAACTGGCTCGCTAAAAGTCCTCCCAACTTTAGCGAGCCGCGCAGTTTGACGACCGCCGGGAACCAGTGGCGAGGTAATGTCCCGAACCACCACAGTAGAGGCAACAGTTAGTCCTACGTCTGTGTTGGCGCTCCTCCTTGGTTAACCCGTGCCGCCCCCACTTGCATGGGTTCAGAATCGGGAGACAGGACCTCTCCACTAATCCTGTGTGGTGGACGATGATCGACGTATTCTGGTCCAATCCCGACCCGACTGGAACCTGAGAAGCTGATCGGTTGGACGGGACCCATTGCTTCTCCCTCCTTCGCTCTCGGACTCGATTATCCACCCGAATAGACAAGGCTACCAAGCTGTCCAGGTCACTAGGCTCCGGATAGGAGATCAACTCATCCTTGAGCTGCTCCGACAGACCCTGGTAAAAGGCCGCTTGCAGAGACTCCTCATTCCACCCACTCTCCACAGCCAACGTCTTGAACTCGATCACGAAGTCGGCCACGCTGCGAGTTCCTTGGCGAGCGAAAACAGGCGCCTAGCTGCGTCCCTCCCTCGGACGGAATGGTCGAAGAGCTTCCTCATCTCGGCCGTGAACCCCTGGTATGAAGCCATGCAGGGATCCTGTCGTTCCCAAACGGCTGAAGCCCACTCCAGCGCTCGACCACGCAGCAACTCAATCACAAAGGCTATCCTAGCTTTGTCTGTGGCATAAGAGTAGGGCTGTAGATCGAACACTAATCCACACTGCATAAGGAAGGAACGGCATCTTCCCAGCTCCCCCTCATATTTATCCGGCGTCGGAACCTTGGGCTCACGGAAGGACACAGCTCCAGAAGCGGCAGGCGAGATGGGTGAAACCGGTAGTGGATCCTCCACCGGAAACTTGCGCTGGTTCTGGACCTCCGTCAGACCGGTAGAAAGGTTCCGAACTGACAACGCGATCTCCTGTAGTACCGTGCTATGATGGCCCAACATCTTCTCCTGATGGGTAATGGCATGGCGAACAGAGTCCAGGTCCGCTGGGTTCATTACTGGCCGGATCGTTCTGTCACGGTTTACTAAGCCAGAACCCAGAAGCAGACCAGGACAAGGTAAGTGGTGTCAAAGGTGAGTGTTTATTTAACTGATCCACGAGTGCTGCTGAATAATCCAGGGAACAGAGCGGGCGGCGTGGATGAGTTGTTGAGGGTGCAGTAGTTGGTCCAATGATGGCTCGGCAGCCGCCGACCATCAGGCAGAGGTTGGGTGAAGGTTCCGGACGAGTGACTGCAGGGAGAACAAAACGGAGGTAAGCATACAACAAGCAAACAAGGTGCAAAACAACAAAACTAATGCTCTAAGCTCTAAGACTGATCCGCTGATAAACATACTGTTCATGGCTAACGATCCGGCAGGGAATGGATGTTAGGCCAGAGCCTAAGAAGGGTGATGATCAGGACCAGGTGTGCAGATTGCTGATGGGATGCAGGTGCGGAAATCAAGAGAGCTCCCGCCTAGCAACGTTGCCCGGCAACCAGGCAGGGAGCGTTCCAGAACCCTCGGGAAACTGGAGATCACGAGCAGAAAAACTAGTACACAGACAGGACCCGACTCAGACTGCCGGGATCGTTACAATGGCACACATACACAATCCATATCTCAATTGTCTCAAGGTTTAAAAATCTTTCTTTAACCTGTTTCCTCCCCTTCATCTACACTGATTGAAATGGATTTAACAAGTGACATCAATAAGGGATCATGGCTTTCACCTAGATTCACCTGGTCATGTCATGGAAAGAGCAGGTGTTCCTAATGTTTTGTACTCTCAGTGTTTGTGTGTGTATATACAGTATGTATGTGTGTGTAATGCTATTGATTGCACAATCCCAGTGCAGTGTGCCTCTCTCAGAGGCTGAGTTCTGCCAACCATGACGTCAGTCAGAATTACTGCTGAGGTACGCTGTAATCGCCATGGCAACTCCCTCTCCGCCTGTTAGTGTAGATGATGGATGACTCACCCCCAACAACCCACCTTCACGTACTGCACCCACACACACACACACACACACACACACACACACACACACACACACACACATCCCCCAAAGGCTTATTCATTATGAGCAGCATGTCTGCCATGCTAGATATAAAGTAGGTGCTTTATTATTAGCAGGACTGTAGGCTCACAGTATATGAAAGACAAGATAAGACGTTGCTGATGTTTCTTAACTTAATTTGATTACAGAGGAACAATGCATTGCCTTCATTATCAGAAAATGCTTGGCTTGTTAGCAAGGATCAGACTTACTTGACTATTTAAACAACTTAATTGATGCTGAAGCCTCCATCACACATTGCATTTGAGGTTTATTTAGTATTGTGTTGGCTGTAAGACACAAGGGCATTAAAAGCCGAGATTGTCTCTGCCTCGCAATATTCATCCTCACACAACACAACAACGTATCAATCGATTGATTGTTATTTCCTATGGCACAGACAAACTAACAAGGCAAGATCATCTTATTGATTTAGTAGGAACGAGATGAATCAGACGAATCAGAATGCCATCTCTATGGTAATCATTAGAGTAATGACGCATGTGTGAGCTGTCAAGCGAGAAAAAATCTCTTTCAATGAGCATAATGTGAAAAGGGTGCTTTGTTTACAGTTAGAGTTGGTTATTCTCTGTTTATTTACCAGTTAGGCCTTTATGTAACACTGACTGGGAGGACAAAGTACTATACTGAGTCATCTATAGAAGCTTTAGTTCCAGTCATACTCCACAGCAGCAGCTAATTTCAATAACCATCTGTATCCCAAATGGCACCGTATTCCCTACACAGTGCATCACTAAGTAGTGCACTATAGTGAATATTTACTGTAGTCACTTTGGTCTCCCTCCTCAATTCTAGACAGATAGTGCAATGTTCTATAACCAGACTCAAGCCACTCCAGCTGGTTTTATAATCTAGATCTACATACAGTATCTACAATATTCATTCACTGCATTTGTATTATATGTTTAAATGTACACTGCATGTATCTGTGTATGTCTGAATATTGTACAGATATGTGTATAACATTGTGTGAGTCCCAAATGGCACACTGTTCCCTATATAGTGCAATACTTGACTAGAGCCCTGGTCAAAAGTAGAGCACTATTTAGGGAACAGGGTGCCATTTGAGACGCAGCCCTTGAATGAGTGTGACCCACCTGTGGTGTAGTGATGTAGCTGAGGAACCTCCGTGCTTCCTCCTCCAGGGAGTGGCTGTCACTGGCCCACGGCTCCAGCACTATGTGCCACCTGGCAGACTGAGAGAAGGAACAGGGACACAGCCAATCAGCATCAGTGGACCAGGGAGTTGGCCAATCAACAACACAGTGGAAAAGGAGACAGCCAATCAGCATCAGTGGACCAGGGAGACGGCCAATCAACAACAGTGTTACTATCAGTTTGAAATCCTAAGAATGACAACCATTGCAGTCTCACAGGCCTCCCTATAGCTGCTGTTCCAGTGCACTGTCCCAATACATACCCCTACATGAGGAATGCTTCTGTGTAACATTCCTAATGTTCCTGGCTGCTATACAGGCCCAGGCTCAATGACCTCATTTATCATCACAGGAATTTGTCTGTGTGATTAGAGCAGATGAGAGAGAGAAAGAGAGAGAGACCAGAGAGAGAGAGAGAGAGAGAGAGAGAGAGAGAGAGAGAGAGAGAGAGAGAGAGAGAGAGAGAGAGAGAGAGAGAGAGAGAGAGAGAGAGAGAGAGAGAGCAATCAGTCCCCACATTAGCCAACTGGACAACTGGAGAAGTGCATCCCATAGTGTGGTTGTGTTTGCACTGTAGTTGCATGGGTCAAACACTGTGACCAATGTTAATGACTGCTAATGCTGTGTTATTTAACTATAATGATAGGCTGATGATAACTGGATCATGTTGTTGTCAATTGTCTGTGTTCCCTTCCTGTGTTTTCATGTGGACAATGTTAGAGTGTGTATGTGTTGTCATGTGTGGTAACTATGCACAGTGTACTGTTGTTTGTCCCACAGTAATACATGGTGGTGTTGATGTTCTCCCCTCTCAGGCTCAGCTGGACTACAGGACTATGGATAAGTCCCAAATGCCACCCTATACCCTATATAGTGCACTACTTTGACCAGAACCTTATGGGCCTTGGTCAAAAGTAGTGCACTATTAAGGGAATATGGTGCCATTTGGGTTAGGCTCACTGCTTAGGCCAGACAGTCTGTGCAGAACCTCTCAATGATGTCAGTGGAGTGTTTAGGAACAACGTATGCAGTTCGGTGTTGTTCTCTTCTCTCTCCAGTCCATATGCATTCTCTCTCTCACTTGGTCTCTCTTGCTCTGTCTCTAACCCTTTCTGTTTCCTTTTTTCTCTCTCCATGTCTGTCTCTCTTTCTGTTTCCCTTGCTCTACCCCTCATATGGGCCTAGCCTAGGCTGGAATCCAATCCTTCACAGTAGTGCTGTACATTTGTAATGGGGAATGAGAATGAAATGTTTTCTGTCGTTTCTCCTGTCAACCTAGACCAAGAGGTTGTCTATAACTCACCTCTCTGACATTTTCATTTGTCTCAGCTCAGCAACAGCTTTCTCTATGACAGGCCATCTTAGTTATTCCTGCTGCTAGCTTAACTTAGCCTAGCCAATTGTGTCGACAGGCTCCTGTTGAGTATAGAGGTTTAACCCCTGCTGGTCTTCTCCGTTAGTAATTCAACTGATCATCGATTTCCTCTGTCAAACCATCAGAATTTCTGTTATGCCTCAACCCTCACCCTTCCCCCTTCTCGCCCTCATCTCCCCTCCCCCATCCCTCTCTCTCACTCTCTCTCAGATTGAAATGATTGCAGTAATGATGTGTGATCATAAATAATGCCTTGCGGGCCAGCAGATATTATTGGTGTGGTCGCCGTTCCTTCACCACCAGATTTAATTTCTATGTTTTTCATATCTGTTTCTCTTTTTTTCTGCTCCTCTGTCCCTGACTGTGTGATAGTGTTTCATTAAGCAGAGCTCGGAGGGGAGAAAAGACACACAAAACATAATTGGGCAATTAGTCAGAACAGGAGTAGAAGAGGTAGAGAGGGAGAGAGGGAGAGAAGGAGGAGGGAGAGGAGGGGGGGAGAGTGATGGGAGAGAGGGAGGTAGAGAGGGAGGAAGGAGGGGAGGGTAGGGGGTAGAGAGAGGGGGGAGGAGAGGTAGAGGGAGAGAATGAGAGAGGTAGCGAGAGGGAGAGTGGGAGGGAGTTAGAGAGAGGGAGAGAGGGAGAGAGGGATGGAGGAAGAGAGAGGGGGAGAAGAAGATTGAGAAAGAGGGAGAGATAGAAAGAAGAAGAGAGGGATGGGGGTTACAGTGGCTCACAGGAGATTGCAGCTGCTCTCACCTCTGTCAAACCATATTGCCTTCACCCCCTCAGCTTTTCTACTGAAAATCCCTCACTTGTGATGCTGGGCTGGGAGGGTATGGTGCTATGAACTTTTAGCATGCAAGCCTTTTAGCTCTGCCATTCCTACTACTAGTCCTACCATTCGAAGGTATGACAATTACCATGGGGCAAAACAGCACAGAGATCTCGGACCAGGCTACTCTATACATCAACACAGAGATCTGGGACAAGGCTACTCTATACATCAACACAGAGATCTGGGACAAGGCTACTCTATACATCAACACAGAGATCTGGGACAAGGCTACTCTATACATCAACACAGAGATCTGGGACAAGGCTACTCTATACATCAACACAGAGATCTGGGACAAGGCTACTCTATACATCAACACAGAGATCTGGGACAAGGCTACTCTATACATCAACACAGAGATCTCGGACCAGGCTACTCTATACATCAACACAGAGATCTGGGACCAGGTTATACTATACTGTAGCTCCTTCATATGGAGACCTCATATACCATGGACTTCCAGGACTGCCGGGCTCACATCTAGGTTTGATTTCTCCCCAATTTCATGATATCCATTTGGTAGTTACATTTTTGTCCCATTGCTGAAACTCCCATACGGACTCGGGAGAGGTGAAGGTCGAGTGTGTCCTCCGAAACACGACCCTGCCAAGCCGCACTGCTTCTTGACGCACTGCTCGCTTAACCCGGAAGCTAGCCGCACCAATGTGTCGGAGTAAACACTGTACAACTGGCGACCGTGTCAGCATGCATGCGCCCGGACCGCCACAGGAGTCGCTAGAGTGCGATGGGACAAGGACATCCCGGCTGGCCAAACCCTCCCCTAACCCGGACGACGCTGGGCCAATTGTGCATCGCCTCATGGGTCTCCCGGTCGTGGTCAGCTGCGACGCAGCCCGGGATCGAACCCGGATCTGTAGTGACACCTCAAGCACTGCAGTGTCTTAGACCTCTGCGCCACTCGGGAGTCCCCTCACATCTACAGTACCAGTCAAAAGTTTGGACACACCTACTCATTCCAGGGTTTTTCTTTCTTTTTACTATTTTCTACATTATAGAATAATAGTGAAGACATCAAAACTAAGGAAATAACACATATGGAATCATGTAGTAACCAAAAAAGTGTTAAACAAATCAAAATATATTTTATATTTGAGATTCTCCAAAGTAGCCACCTATTGCCTTGATGACAACTTTGCACACTCTTGGCATCACAATCACCCGACCTCTAACCAATTGAGATGGTTTGGGATGTGTTGGACCTCAGAGTGAAGGAAAAACAGCCAACAAGTTCTCAGCATATGTAGGAACTCCTTCAAGACTGTTGGAAAAGCATTCCAGGTGAAGCTGGTTGAGAGAATGCCAAGAGTGTGCACAGCTGTCATCAACGCAAAGGGTGGCAACTTTGAAGAATCTAAAATAAAATATATATTTAGATTTTTTGAACACTTTTTTGGTTACTACATGATTCCATATGTGTTATTTCATAGTTTTGATTTAGATGTAGATGTGAGGGGACTCCCGAGTGGCGCAGAGGTCTAAGACACTGCAGTGCTTGAGGTGTCACTACAGATCCGGGTTCGATCCCGGGCTGCGTCGCAGCTGACCACGACCGGGAGACCCATGAGGCGATGCACAATTGGCCCAGCGTCGTCCGGGTTAGGGGAGGGTTTGGCCAGCCGGGATGTCCTTGTCCCATCGCACTCTAGCGACTCCTGTGGCGGTCCGGGCGCATGCATGCTGAAACGGTCGCCAGTTGTACAGTGTTTACTCCGACACATTGGTGCGGCTAGCTTCCGGGTTAAGCGAGATGTGTTATTTCATAGTTTTGATGTCTTCACTATTATTCTACAATGTAGAAAATAGTAAAAATAGTTTTAAAAAACCTTGAATGAATAGGTGTGTCCAAACCTTTGACTGGTACTGTATGTTTTAATCTTTTCTACATCCCTGAAACATGGAACTTGTTTTCTACATCCTTGAAATACCATATAGACTACAAGGAGCCCTGGACCCTTGTGCCTCTGAGCCGCCTTCCTCAGCCTATAGCCCCTCCCTCAGCTTATAGCCCCTCCCTCAGTTTATAGCCCCTCCCTCAGCCTATAGCCCCTCCCTCAGCATGTAGCCCCTCCCTCAGCTTATAGCCCCTCCCTCAGCATATAGCCCCTCCCTCAGCCTATAGCCCCTCCCTCAGCCTATAGCCCCTCCCTCAGCCTATAGCCCCTCCCTCAGCCTATAGCCTCTACCTCAGCCTATAGCTCCTCCCTCAGCCTGTAACCCCTCCATCAGCCTGTAGCCCCTGTGAAAGCCACCTGTCGTGGCCCATACATCAGTTTGGATCATGCCCTGACACAACCACAGATTAACAGGGAAATATTTGTGTTGGGTATTTAACTGGGGATCAGGGAGGGGCGAATTATGAGTCAACAGATGAGAATACCCCTGACAGACACAGAGAGACAGAGCAATTCCGTTGATATGTGTACCTACAGCCACTTCAAAAGGTGGCTCCTGTAAAAATAAGACGAAATAGACACACTTGGTCACAGAATCAGAGCCTGGCTTCAATGTGATGTTACCCATGCTTGACGTTCTCAACTTGTTTCTGCCTGCAGGCTTGTGTGTGTGTGTGTGTGTGTGTGTTTGTGTGTGTGTGTGTGTGTGACTGCTGTGAGGTGATAGGATTACTGTTAGATCGTCTGATCAGTGGAGCAGCAACTAGCCATCAACACCTCCAGGACACCACAGTTAATCAGACTGAGGCAGGGTATCATCTGCTCTCTCTCTCTCTCTCTCTCTCTGCTCTCAGTCCTTAATCCCTATCTATCAGCTCTTTCCCAGACCCACTACTGAGGCATAGCTTGCAGGAAGAAAAATGAAGACAGTCAGACTATACTACTCAGAGATTTCTATTCACGCTGTAATGAAGAAATGTTTGGGCACTCAGTTTCTCCACAGGGAAGTAGTTCTGGGCCAGCATGTTGGGTAACGTGGTGTAAGACTTCAACAGTCATGTTAGTTCAAGGTTGGCTTTAGCTTGGCAGGTTTACAATTGGTGAGTCATGGAGAGTAGAGGAAAGGTTCTGCCCTTCAGAGGAGGTGTGAGCACTTGAGCAGAGACAGAGGGGCCAACCATAAATAATCCCTGGAATTGATAGAGGGGTAGAGGGGTGAAGGGGTAGAGGGGGGTGGGGTAGAGGGGTGGTGGGTAGATGGGTGAAGGGGTAGAGGGGTAGACGGGTAGAGGGGGGGTGGGATGGAGGGGTGGAGGGGTGGAGGGGTGGAGGGGTGGATGAAACAGGAGAAGACAGACACACCAGGCCCAACCAGTGAATACTTCCACGCTAGAGAGTGAGGAGGAGGTAGAGAGTGGAGGAACAATAATTTAGAAACATGAAGAGTGGGAATGAGAGAGAAGGAGAAGTTTATACATATCTGATAAGTTAACTTAGTTACAAGTTTTGGAAATGTGAAGTCCCACTGGGCATCATATCACTTCCACATCATATGAAGAAAAAAAAACTCAATGTGATGATGTTGAAGGAATGTGGAAAACTGATTGGATTTGCAAAAAAGTAATTTTCGGTAATTTGTGTAATCCACATTTGACCCTAAATCCAATGAGATGGTTACATTTCTTCTTGATTTCATTTTGAATTCACGTTAGTTGACAACTCAATCAAATGTAAATCAAAACGTTGAATTCAGCAGAAATCAGAAGGCCTGTGTCTGCTGTACAGTTTAAGTAAATGCTACAGGTGAACTGTCTGCATAGCTGTGCATCTGGACACCATGATACATACAGGCACTGAGATGCCAAGTCTATTCTGTCTGTCTGCTGGACATGGTCCAGTTCTGCTAGTCTGGTACCTGCTGTTACACTGTCTGGCATCTTCAACAGAACAGGTTGAATAAACAAGTCCTCACTCCACCCTCTGTGCTCTATAACGGACTTGTTTAGTGGGTGAAAACACATATACGGCTTGTGCAAATTGGATTAGTACGGGGGAGGTTTTGGATTGCCGTTTTGGGTGCCTCCATCCACCTGTTAAAACATCAACTCACCGGGTGTCTCTTTTCGACAAAACATTTGGTTTAAATGAGTTTGGAGTGCCTGCTGCTGTTGAAATCTCATTCAGGAAATATATTATTATAAACACGCCCCAGCCCGTTGTTGTTCAGTACAGTAGTTAGCCTAGCTTAGCGCTCCGGGGCAATCTCACACACAGCAGGAGATCATCCATCTCTATCTATATCACTCTCTCCCCCTCCCTTGCCCCTCTTTTCTTTATCACGCTGTTTGAGGAAGTGATTATAGCTATGAATATGATTATTACTGTTGCGGCAGCTATTCCATCACACATTTGGGTGGCAACGGCAAGCTTGCTTGTTGAGTTACGCTGTTAGGCTGTGTGGACTTCCAGACTAAACTCTTAGAAAAAAAGTACAATCTAGAACCTAAAAGGGTTCTTTGGCTATCCCCATAGGAGAACACTTTTTGGTTCCAGGTAGAACCCTTTCTACATGGAACCCAAAAGAGTTCTACCTAGAAACAAAAAGGGTTCTACCTGGAACCAAAAAGAGTTCTGCCCTCAATGGGGATCTAGTCCTGGTAGCATGGCTTTAGGTTAGGTCCTTGGAGGTCAAGGGGTTAAGGCTATTATAAGATTAGAGCAAGATGGAGCCAAAGGGGTGCTTATTGTAGACCCACCCAGGCAAGCCCATAGAAAATGGAATTCCATAGATATAATCAAAACCAATATGGATTCATAAATCGAAATGGATTGAGGTGAATTGTTCTGCTCATAATGGTAAGACAATGGTAGGCTAATTTATACAGTAATATGCCAACCACATGAAGTATTAATATGCCAGCCACACTTAATCCATGTATAACAGCCCTGAGGTTTAATTTAGGTATGGCTGGTCTCGTCTCAACAATCCCAGCTCAGAGCTGGTGTATAGCTCAGTGTATAGGGAGAATATAACCAAATTAAAGTGGGAGGATTACGCTAGTCCTTTTAATAAAGGCCATAATCTGACTGGGATTAAGCTCGGTTTTAAAGGAAAAGTGACAGAGGGAGAGAGGGAGAGAGGGAACGGGAGAAGGGGATAGAGGGAGGGAGAGAGGAAAGGAAAGAGGGAGTGAGTCTGTATGGCAGGGACAGGGGGAAGGAGAGAGGGAGGGAGGGAATCTGTAAGGAGGGAGAAGGGGGATAATGGAGGGTCTGTAGGAGTGGTGGATGGGAGGGGATTTCTCTGCAGAGGGGATTTAAAGGTAAAAACATACTGTACTCTCACTAAGTAACATCTGGGCCACATTTACTATGTAGCTGTGTATATGGGGGCGGGGGGATTCTTCAAAGGACTAAAAGGATTCTTCAGAATGTGTTTAGTGTAAAGTGGAGATGGGAGAGCGAGATTGGGGGGATTACAGCCTATGTTTCTCAACAACATCATAACAATGTGATAATTTCATTGTTGAGCAGTTTTTTCATGGCAGTAACATGGCATTCTATCCATCTAGACCTACAATAAAGCTGCTCTGAGAACAGTGTTTGTTCTGGCTTTTAATAAAACTCTGTTGTTCCTTATGAAGCAGTCACTGGTCCTAGTCATGTTTTCACATGTGCTTCTCATTTAGGTTCCCCTAAAATAACAAAATAAGGGAACCCCCCTTTTGTGCCCCAAATGCTACACTGCTGTGTTCTGTTCCACTAGCTTGCCATGCAATGAATACGAGACACAATCGTAACAAAAATGACTGAGAGGCGATTGATACTGATTCTAAAGAGTTTAGCTTGACTGGTGCTTCCTGAGTAAAGAAGTGGACTTCTACAGCATCATTGCTGTGGATAGCTGTATGAAAGCATTTGGCCCAACCCCCTCTCTCTCTCTCTCTCTCTCTCTAAAAGTGAATATTGGAAGAGGGAGAGAAAAAAGCAGGTAGGAAAACCTCCTTTAGACAGAGGGGGATCAAAACAAGCTGCCATAACAACGACTGAATCCAGAAGTACTCCTGTTGATGAGGACATACATTCTAAAAGCCTCTACAGCACAAAAAGTACTTTACCACATAAAAAGCTTTTTCCCCTTCTTAAAAAGAACACACGTTTCCATTACAGCTTTTACACAGAGCTCTTTGATCTCTTGTCTATGTATCATCTTATCATGGTTGGTTGTGTTATCACCTTACTGTAACAAGATTTTCTTTGCTCATGCCTTTTACAGTAGTTTGTTTTTAGCTCCAGCATATGCTGATATGTAGGCCTACATTACATGGGCTGTTATTTATCGATTAATGTGTTATCTGTAAGATGTAATGAGGGGGTTGACCGCTCCAGAATCCCCTGCCTACCTTCGTAACACACACCCAGAGACCTACACCCCTCAGCCCGCCTTTGAAAGACTGGTGTGTGTGAATCTCTCTCTCTCTCTCTCTCTCTCTCTCTCTCTCTCTCTCTCTCTCTTCTCCCTATAAGAGGTAAAGATCATTCATTGGCTACAAGGTGACCATGACACACACACACACACACGCACGCACACACACACACACACACACACACACACACACACACACACACACACACACACACACACACACACACACACACACACACACACACACACACACACACACACACACACACACGCACGCACGCACGCACGCACGCACGCACACACACACACACACACACACACACCCTTTAGTGAGTATGTGTTGTGCTCTCCTGTCACAGGAGGGGAGAGAGTGGTTATGGTGCATATCATTATCAAATCTCTCCTAAATGTGGCAGCTGTTGCCTAGGAACTTCAGAATTCCCTTTCCAGAGTCAAATGATTATTTATTCCCCTTTTGCTTGTCAATAGACAGCAGGCCTCGTTTCACCTAGGGTGACAGTGTTTCCTTGTTTGAGTGTGTGAGAGAGACTCTGAGAGTTTAGAGTGTGTATTTTAGTGTGTTATGTGCATGCGTTATGTACCAGCAAATCTATGTCATTAGTCAATAAGAGCCGTTGAAGTGTTCTGGGACTGAATTGATGCCATATTCCGTTCAGTGTGTGTGTGTGTACAGTGGCTTTCGAAAGTATTCACCTCCCTTGGCATTTTTCCTATTTTGTTGCCTTACAACCTGGAATTAAAATGGATTTTTTGGGGGGTTTGTATCATTTGATTTACACAACATGCCTACCACTTTGAAGATGTAAAATATTTTTTATTGTGAAACAAACAAGAAATAAGACAAAAAAACAGAAAAGTTGAGCGTGCATAACTATTCACCCCCCCAAAGTCAATACTTTGTAGAGCCACCTTTTGCAGCAATTACAGCTGCAAGTCTCTTGGGGTATGTCTCTATAAGCTTGGCACATCTAGCCACTGGGATTTTTGCCCATTCTTCAAGGCAAAACTGATCCAGCTCCTTCAAGTTGGATGGGTTCCGCTTGTGTACAGCAATCTTTAGGTCATACCACAGATTCTCAATTGGATTGAGGTCTGGGCTTTGACTAGGCCATTCCAATATATTTAAATGTTTCCCCTTAAACCACTCGAGTGTTGCTTTAGCAGTATGCTTAGGGTCATTGTTCTGCTGGAAGGTGAACCTCCGTCCCAGTCTCAAATCTCTGGAAGACTGAAACAGTTTTTCCTCAATAATTTCTCTGTATTTAGCGCCATCCATCATTCCTTCAATTCTTACCAGTTTCCCAGTCCCTGCCGATGAAAAACATCCCCACAGCATGATGCTGCCACCACCATGCTTCACTGTGGGGATGGTGTTCTCGGGGTGATGAGAGGTGTTGGGTTTGCGCCAGACATTTTCCTTGATGGCCAAAAAGCTCAATTTTAGTCTCATCTGACCAGAGTACCTTCTTCCATATGTTTGGGGAGTCTCCCACATGCCTTTTGGCGAACACCAAACGTGTTTGCTTATTTTTTTCTTCAAGCAATGGCTTTTTTCTGGCCACTCTCCCATAAAGCCCAGCTCTGTGGAGTGTACGACTTAAAGTGGTCCTATGGACAAATACTCCAATCTTCGCTGTGGAGTTTTGCAGCTCCTTCAGGGTTATCTTTGGTCTCTTTGTTGCCTCTCTGATTAATGCCCGCCTTGCCTGGTCCATGAGTTTTGGTGGGCGGCCCTCTCTTGGCAGGTTTGTTGTGGTGCCTTTTTCTTTCCATTTTTTAATAATGGATTTAATGGTGCTCCGAACCCAACCCTTATCTGTACTTCTCCACAACTTTGTCCCTGACCTGTTTGGAGAGCTCCTTGGTCTTCATGGTGCCACTTGCTTGGTGGTGCCCATTGCTTAGTGGTGTTGCAGACTATGGGGCCTTTCAGAACAGGTGTATATATACTGAGATCATGTGACACTTAGATTGCACACAGGTGGACTTTATTTAACTAATTATGTGACTTCTGAAGGTAATTGGTTGCACCAGATCTTATTTAGGGGCTTCATAGCAAAGGGGGTGAATACATATGCACGCACCACTTTTTCGTTATTAATTTTTTAGAATTGTTTGAAACAAGTCATTCTTTTCCTTTCACTTCACCAATTTGGACTATTTTGTGTATGTCCATTACATGAAATCCAAATAAAAATCAATTCAAATTACAGGTTGTAATGCAACAAAATAGGAAAAACGCGAAGGGGGATGAATACTTTTGCAAGGCACTGTATGTGCTCCCTCCCTGCCTGCCTACCTACCTGCCTCCCTGCCTCCCTCCCTGCCTGCCTCCCTCCCTGCCTCCCTCCCTCCCTCCCTCCCTCCCTGCCTGCCACCCTCCCTGCCTCCCTGCTTCCCTCTCTCCCTGCCTGCCTCCCTGCCTCCCTGCCTGCCTGCCGCCCTCCCTGCCTCCCTGCCTCCCTGGCTTCCTGCCTGCCTGCCGCCCTCCCAGCCTCCCTGCTTCCCTCTCTCCCTGCCTCCCTGCCTCCCTGGCTTCCTGCCTGCCTGCCTCCCTCCCTGCCTACCTCCCTGACTGCCTGCCTGGACCAAAGCCCAGATATGACATCTGTGTTGGATTTCTTATGGAGAGTACTGCTGAGAGCCATATGACACAGACAGAGATGGAGAGAGAGGGATAGATGGGTTTGTAGAGAGAGAGAGAGAGAGAGAGAGATGGGTTTGGGGGAGAGAGCGAGAGAGGGGTAGATGGGTTTGGGGGGAGAGAGCGAGAGAGGGGTAGATGGGTTTGGGGGAGAGAGCGAGCGAGCGAGAAAGGGGTAGATGGGTTTGGGGGAGAGAGCGAGAGGGGGGGGGGTAAGGAGAGAAGAAGACAGAAAGAGAGAGGAAGGAGCAAGAGTGAGAAAGAGAGAAAGAGACTACTTAAAACTAGATGTGAGATGTATTGGACATCTTGTTCAATTTCTTCAAATGTATTCTACTACTCTACTATGCACTTTGACATTTAAAATTCTCTTCATCGCACCTCTACTCCACACTACAAGACAAGACAAGTGCCCTTTCAGATTCTCTGGGCATGACGCCTCTGCTCTCTCTCCCTCTCATCTTCTCTCTATCCCTTTATTTTCTCTACCAGCCAAGCGCTTGCCTCTTCAAAGCCTCAAGCAGACAAACCACACAGAAGGCCAGAGAGAGTAAAGAAAGCCTTCCTAACAAAATAAAAATGACATTGACTGTTTCAACACAGCGAACCATTTTAGACTCTAGATAGCGCCTTTCTTTCTAAGAGTGTAGAGTGATGTTTTAGCTGTAAAAGATTACCTTTGGTGACCTGGTGTGCCTGCCTGTGTCTGTCGCAGACTTAAAGCCCATAGTCCACTGTGGAGGAGGTGGCTGGGGGTTGGGGTTGTAGGATGGGGTGTGTGTGGGGGGGGGTAGTGGTAAGGGTTGAGGGGGCGGCTAGCCTTTTCGTAGGTCAATGGCGCCCATTCACCTCAGCTTTCTCTGTAGGAGGTTGAGAACTAATGGAATGTCCCAAACAAGATGAGCATGTCTGAGAGGGACCATTGTGAGAGCTGCCCTCAACCTTAACCCTAACCCTCAGGACGTGGCAGTTTGACACATGACTTTTAGACGTTTAGTGGGAGCCTTTGTCTGATAAGAGTCACTGTACAACAGACACACTGTATGTTCGACTCAAAGTGAATTTGGTTCAATAATCAATCTCTTCATAGTCTATTACATGGGTTGGACCAACATACTTTGGAGATAACAACGTTAATAGAATAGCCCTCTATGTAAAAGTCCATCTGGAATCCATGTGCTCTCATGCTGTTATGTTATGGAAATTCTTAACTAGCTTTTGCATTATAGCAATCCATGTGCTACCAATACAACTTCCAACCTATAATGTATTTTATTATCTATCTATACTGAACAAAAATATAAACGCAACATGCAACAATTTAAAAGATTTTACTGAGTTACAGTTCATATAAGGAAATCAGTCAATTGAAATAAATTCATTAGGCCCTAATCTATGGATTTTACATGACTGGGCAGGGGTGCAGCCATGGGCCTTGGAGGGCATAGGCCCACCCACTGGGGAGCTAGGCCCACTCACTGGGGAGCCAGGCCCACCCACTGGGGAGCCAGGCCCACCCACTGGGGAGCCAGGCCCAGCCAATCAGAATTAGTTTTTCCCCACAAAAAGGCTTTATTACAGCACCAGCACCCCCACCCCCCCTCAGACGACCCCACAGGTGAAGAAGCCGGATGTGGAGGTTCTGGGTTGGCGTGGTTACACATGGTCTGTGGTTGTGAGGCTGGTCGGACGTACTGCCAACCCAGAGGCAGCTTATGGTAGAGAAATTAACATTCAACAGCTCTGGTGGACATTCCTGCAGTCAGCATGCCAATTGCACACTCCCTCAAAACTTGAGACATCTGTGGCATTGTGTTATGTGACAAAACTGCACATTTTGAAGTCGCCTTTTATTGTCCCCAGCACAAGGTGCACCTGTGTAATGATTATGCTGTTTAATCAGCTTCTTGATATGCCATACCTGTCAGGTGGATGGATTATCTTGGCAAAGGAGAAATGCTCACTAACAGGGATTTTAAACAAATTTGTGCACAAAATTTGAAAGAAATAAGCTTTTTGTGAACATTTCTGGGATTTTTTATTTCAGCTCATGAAACATGGGACCAACACTTTACATGTTGCGTTTATATTTTTGTTCAGTGTAATATGTTGACTTCATACAGGTCAAATTAATTTAGTAACTGGATAAAGGTGACATTCAACATGTAAAGCCAGTCATGGTAGATGCAGTGTGTCTGTGACTCTATGGGGCATTCCAGCCCCAGCTCCAGCCTCAGCTCTAGGGAGGGGAGAACAGACATGGTGTGACCCCAGGTGACATGTCACTTTTTCAGCCATTGATCTGCTGTGACTCCCTTGTCCCTGGTTCCCCCAGCTCTTGGTTTAAAGCTGCCTGAGAAACTCAGTCACACCTACGGGATTAAAGTCTACTTCTCCTTCTCTCTCTCTTTCTTTCTCTCTCTCTTTCTTTCTCTCTCTCTCTCTCTCTCTCTCTCTCTCTCTCTCTCTCTCTCTCTCTCTCTCTCTCTCTCTCTCTCTCTCTCTCTCTCTCTCTCTCTCTCTCTCTCTCTCTCTCTCTCTCTCTCTCTCTCTCTCTCTCTCTCTCCTCCCTCTCTGTCCTCCTCTCCCCCCATTTCTAGACTGTTTAGAGACTTAAACCAGGGTCACTTTAGTTTAATTGCCAAACCCATGGCTACCTCACTTGCTGTTAGTGAGTTTTGTTTCACTCCATGACTGAGCTCGCAAATAGCGGCTTCGCTGGTGAATGAACCAGACCAAATGGATTGTTATTGAGTGAGTGCAGCGTTCACTTAGAGTTGTATTGATGCTAATTTCAACAAAAGTCATCAACGTTCGCTGGGTGAACAGAAGAGCTTAATTGAAATACGTGTTTATTTCTCACCTTCCACTAATTTAGATAAAGGGTTGTCTAATTGAAATTCAGGCCATTCTGGCTGACGAGGCAATCTGCTAGAGTGGATGTAGCTCAGTTGGTAGAGCATGGCGTTTGCAACGCCAGGGTTGTGGGTTCGATTCCCACGGGGAGCCAGTATGAAAAATAAAAAAATAATGTATGCACTCACTAACTGTAAGTCGCTCTGGATAAGAGCGTCTGCTAAATTACGTAAATGTCATTAACTTTTTACTGCAGTGGCTGAATCAGGGTCACACAGAGTGATTCTTGGTAGTCTTAAACATTGAAACAAAAGTATACACCTCACACAAATGGTTATGGGCTTTAAAAAAAAGACACCTGTACCATGTCAGATATAGAGTTGAAATGCATTCCATTAAAATCATGTTTATTAATTATGACATTATGAAAAATATTAATAACATTCAACCCATGAGGCCACTAGGTCATTTGACTGCAGGAAAGGGCTACAAGGAGTTAGATGTGGGACAACATTTGTGATTCTTTTTTATTACCAATGCAGGCAAGCTGAAGGAAAAGTACACAACAGACGACATGAGCTTGAACGTATCAGCTAACTCTCAGACATTCTGTGTGTTAAGCTCTATGTTGTGTTGTGTTCTATACTGTGCAGTGCTATTTGTCTAGATGTGTATATTATGAGTTGTTGTTATGTGTACATGAACAGTATATGATCAACTCAGTTGCACATGGTAAGGGTCAGTGTATTGCATGGTATTGTTTTGTTATATACCCCATTGTGTTTTTGCTGCTGAGTATGTGAGCCAGATTAGTGACAGCTGGTCCATCAGTGATGAGGGATCTGTGGCTGTGGTGCAGAATTCCTCAGACAAGCACTGTGGCTCATAGATAACTCACAAGATGTCCTCTGAGAGAAGAGATGGAGAGACTGAGGGAGAGGGAAATAGAGAGCGAGCTATGGAGTTTGATGGAGAGATTAATGGAGGAGAGTGTGCATGTGTGTGTAGGGTTATAACTCTAGCCGTAACCCTAACCCTAGCCTATTCTAATCCAGTTTTGTGCTATTCTAATTCTAATAATGTTTGTCTTGTCGAAGTTCATGTTTGTAAGTGGCTTAATGCATTCTGCTTCTCTATCATTTCTAATAATGCCTCCTCTTCCACCCCCTCCATCCCTCCATCCCTCCATCCCTCCATCCCTCCATCCCTCCATCCCTTTACTTAGAACTGATGAAGTCAAGCAGAAGGAAGAGAAGAAGGCTTGAAAAGGTAGATTATTAAATAAAAGATGGGGTGTTTGCACTAGCAGGAGACTTGACAGCTGAGAGATGGATCTCCTTTGGTTTGTTCATTATCCAAACAAACCTCAAACAAACCCTCAAGCTGTCCTGTCTACTCCACTCACTTAAACACAAACACACACACACACACACACACACACACACACACACACACACACACACACACACACACACACACACACACACACACACACACACACACACACACACACACACACCACTACAAGAACCACTAGAGCTGTGGGCTCATTACTTGTCTTTACTGTTTGAGCAAATTGTAGGCGCCAATATTCCAATCCACAAAGCAGTACGTCATGTCGAACAGACAGAACAGGCATGGTTCATGGATTGTCTTTACATTGGACACACATGCTATGGTCTGCTATGTGTTTTTCTCTATACTACTTTTGGTAATCCACTTCACACTGCTTCAAACTCCTTATCCATTTTAGCAGCGTATACTGAAGAGAGTGAAGTGTGCCACGACAGCACAGAGCGTTCCTGCGTGCTGCTCACTGCTCATGAAGGTCATCTGTTTTCCATTTGGCTCTTCATCCTCAACATCTCAGTCAGAAACACTGAGCCTTCGCCTGCCTTCCACACCCATGTCATTAATCTGTTATGCGAATACACGTCTCCATGAGAGCGAGATAGAGAGAGGGGGGGGGAGCTAAAGAGATAGAAAGACATTGAGAGAAAGATGAACACATGCCGATGTGAGAGGCAGTAAGGGATGTATAGAGAGAACACATGACATGATACAAAATGTGTTCTGCTCCTCTAAGGCAGTGTTTCCCAACTCCAGTCCTTCAGTACCCCAACAGTGTTTCCCAACTCCAGTACCCCAACAGTGTTTCCCAACTCCAGTCCTTCAGTCCTCCCAACAGTGTTTCCCAACTCCAGTCCTTCAGTCCTCCCAACAGTGTTTCCCAACTCCAGTCCTTCAGTCCTCCCAACAGTGTTTCCCAACTCCAGTCCTTCAGTACTCCCAACAGTGTTTCCCAACTCCAGTCCTCCCAACAGTGTTTCCCAACTCCAGTCCTTCAGTACCCCAACAGTGTTTCCCAACTCCAGTCCTCCAGTACTCCCAACAGTGTTTCCCAACTCCAGTCCTCCCAACAGTGTTTCCCAACTCCAGTCCTTCAGTACCCCAACAGTGTTTCCCAACTCCAGTCCTCCAGTACTCCCAACAGTGTTTCCCAACTCCAGTCCTTCAGTCCTCCCAACAGTGTTTCCCAACTCCAGTCCTTCAGTACTCCCAACAGTGTTTCCCAACTCCAGTCCTCCCAACAGTGTTTCCCAACTCCAGTCCTTCAGTACCCCAACAGTGTTTCCCAACTCCAGTCCTCCAGTACTCCCAACAGTGTTTCCCAACTCCAGTCCTCCCAACAGTGTTTCCCAACTCCAGTCCTCCCAACAGTGTTTCCCAACTCCAGTCCTCCAGTACTCCCAACAGTGTTTCCCAACAGTGTTTCCCAACTCCAGTCCTTCAGTACCCCAACAGTGTTTCCCAACTCCAGTACCCCCAACAGTGTTTCCCAACTCCAGTCCTCCCAACAGTGTTTCCCAACTCCAGTCCTCCCAACAGTGTTTCCCAACTCCAGTCCTCCCAACAGTGTTTCCCAACTCCAGTCCTCCAGTACTCCCAACAGTGTTTCCCAACAGTGTTTCCCAACTCCAGTCCTTCAGTACCCCAACAGTGTTTCCCAACTCCAGTACCCCCAACAGTGTTTCCCAACTCCAGTCCTTCAGTACCCCAACAGTGTTTCCCAACTCCAGTCCTTCAGTACCCCAACAGTGTTTCCCAACTCCAGTCCTCCCAACAGTGTTTCCCAACTCCAGTCCTCCAGTACTCCCAACAGTGTTTCCCAACAGTGTTTCCCAACTCCAGTCCTTCAGTACCCCAACAGTGTTTCCCAACTCCAGTACCCCCAACAGTGTTTCCCAACTCCAGTCCTTCAGTACCCCAACAGTGTTTCCCAACTCCTTCAGTCCTCCCAACAGTACCCCCAACAGTGTTTCCCAACTCCAGTCCTCCCAACAGTGTTTCCCAACTCCAGTCCTCCAGTACTCCCAACAGTGTTTCCCAACTCCAGTCCTCCAGTACTCCCAACAGTACCCCCAACAGTGTTTCCCAACTCCAGTCCTCCAGTACTCCCAACAGTGTTTCCCAACTCCAGTCCTCCAGTACTCCCAACAGTGTCCCCCAACAGTGCTTCCCAACTCCAGTACCCCAACAGTGTTTCCAAACTCCAGTCCTCCAGTTCCCCCAACAGTGTTTCCCAACTCCAGTCCTCCCAACAGTGTTTCCCAACTCCAGTCCTCCAGTCCTCCCAACAGTGTTTCCCAACTCCAGTCCTCCAGTACTCCCAACAGTGTTTCCCAACTTCAGTCCTCCAGTACTCCCAACAGTGTTTCCCAAATTCAGTCCTCCAGTACTCCCAACAGTGTTTCCCAATTCCTCCAGTACCCCCAACAGTGTTTCCCAACTCCAGTCCTCCAGTACTCCCAACAGTGTTTCCCAACTCCAGTCCTCCAGTACCCCCAACAGTGTTTCCCAACTCCAGTCTTCCAGTACCCCCAACAGTACACATTTTGTTTTAGGCCCAGACAAGCACTCCTGATTCAACTTGTCAACTAATCAACAGGTCCTCAATTAGTTGAATTAGGGGAGTTTGTCCAGGGCTACAACAAAAACGTGTTCTGTTGGGGGTACTGGAGGAGATGAAACACTGCTCTAGGGCAGCTTATGTGACAAATGTGTGTTAAAAACCAGAGAGCACCAGGCAACATATGATGCTATGTATTATTGATTTCACACCATTAGCCAGCTAGCTCTTAGTGCTCAGGGCGGGGGTGATGTGGCATAACAAGCCTGCAGTGATTTTCAAGCAGCCTCGTTTGAGTCATGGCTGAGGAGATTGGAGTTTTGTCTCTCTTTAAAGATTCCGAGATGAGAGAATGGGTAGCTAATGAGCAGCATGGCTCGCTGAGGAGAGAGACTGAGACAGGAGAGAGACTGAGACAGGAGAGAGACTGAGACAGGAGAGAGACTGAGACAGGAGAGAGACTGAGACAGGAGAGAGACTGAGACAGGAGAGAGATGGAGGGAGAGAGATGGAGGGGTGGAAGGAAGTAAGGAGGGAGGGAGAGGGGAGTGAGATTAAGACAGCAGGGAAAAGAGAGGGCTAGAATGTTGGAGAGAGAGAGAGAGGGAAAAGAAGAGAGAGCCAAAGACATAAAGACTGGTAGACAGATAGAGGAAGAGAGAAGGAACAGGGAGGGTGTGGTGCATGGTCCTTGAACATACCCTCAATAGTTCAGGGGTCAGGGGTCAGGTGTGTGTGTTTGTTCATCTCTGAAAGGTATTTTGTTGGATCGGATCCTCTATTGACATGCAGCTTCGGAAGCAGCCAGAGGGAAGTTGCGGTGTGTGTGTCTGTGTGTTTATGTCTGTGTGGCAGCAAGGAGTGTCTTTGTCTCTCCGTTGGACATTGGGACTCCCGCCCCCAAGTAACTTAGTAGCAAATCTTTAAACCCCTAGTTCAAACAGTGAGTCATCTTTCGCCCACCCACTTTCACACATAAACATCTCATAGCATATCAACTAACGCTGGTTGTTTCACTCAATGCACATTTCAGTGTTCTCAGGTTTTTCTGCACACTCAGAAGTTTCCGTGTAAGAGTCTTTCAGTTTGAGAGTATCTATCTCAGTCTCAGAGTCTATCAGATGAAGTATTTCTCCTGAGTGGTGTGTCTCTTGTCTTTAGTTTAGTAGAACAGCTCAGTTCATCATCGACCACACAGAAGTCCTTTTCCTCTCTGTAACCTAACGAACGTCAGTCCCGCTGTCTCTCCTCTCTCTCTCCTCTTCAGCCTACAGCACTTAGAGACTGCACTCGATTCCTTTATCCATCCCACTGCCCTTCTCCTCTCCTCCTCTGTCTGTCAGCCTCAAAGGATTAAGCAGCATTGTGCCAACAGCACAGTGACTGAACGAGCGCTCCTGAACGTCCCCTTATCGAGTCACCCTTACTGACTCACTGCTCCAGGTGGGTATCATCCACTAAGCTCTGATCTAGGATCAGATAATACTTATACAGTTCCACAATCCTAATCCTCAATCATGAACAATTAAACAGCAGAACTGACTTCAGATCAGATAAGCGCTTAGTGGTCACATCACCCTACGGCAGGTATTATCGCTCTCACTCACCTTTCTGTTCAGGCGCAGAGGTGGGCAGCATGTGGAGGGCTCCTCCCCGCCCACTGTCTTCCCTGCTCCAGAGTCCTTCTTCAGCGTGCGTACGTAGGACACCCTTCTCTTCACAGCTCTGTCCTCAGCCCCAACCCGGTGCTGCATGGGGTCTTCTGCCCCCCGTGTCCTCGCCCTGCTGTCCGGTAGCACCTGACTGGTCTGTGTGGGATGTCCCAATGTGAGGGGTGAAGGTGCCCCCTTCCTTTCCCCCAGTTCCAGGTAAACATGTACACAGACACAGAGAGTGGTGAGGAGAAGACACAGGCGCAGAGCCAGTCCTCTAGTCAGTCTGTCTCTCCCCATGCTTGGCCACACTCTGTCTCACTTTTTCCTGTTGATCTCGCTCTCTTTCTCTATCCCATTCTTCTTCTCCTCCTTCTTTGAGTGGTGTGTCTCTCTCTTGTCTTCCTTCTCTCCTTCCTTTCCTCCTAAGTCCACAGTTGGATCAAGATAAGCAAGAGCATTGCTGAAGGTGAGACAGGAGAACACCTGTTCATCGCAAAACAACTATGTCAGTGTGTGTGTGTGTGTGTGTGTGTGTGTGTGTGTGTGTGTGTGTGTGTGTGTGTGTGTGTGTGGGTATGTGTGTGTGAGTGAGTGTGTGTGTGAGATTTAGTGTGTGTGTGTATGTGTCTCTCGCTCTCTCTCTCTGTATGTGTCAGTGTGTGTGAGCCTCTGCACATTGACTTGGTGGAATAGCGCGTGCAGCTCTTCATGAAAAGTTTTGGAACTTCTCCCCTCCCTGTTCTAGCCCTCACACCCCTTTCTCGCACACACCCCTCTCACGCCGTCTGACCCCTCCCTCTCTCCCTCTCTCCCTCTCTCCCTCTCTCCCTCGCTCCATTCCCCTGTGTCTTGGGTTACTGTGTAAGTCTACACTGGGCAGGGCCAACACATCCACAGCTAGCTGTCACCAAGGCCTCACATTCTCTCTCTACAGACACTGTTTCATACACACAGGAGATCATAGAGAGATGGAAGGAGAGAGAGAGAGAGAACGAGAGAGGAGAGGGAAGGAGAGAGGGCGAGAAAGCAAGAGAGAGAGAAGGACAAGGAGACAATGAAGTGCAGTCTTGGAGAGTGTCTGTCTGTCTGTCTGTCTGTATGTCTGTCTGTCTCTCTCTCTCTCTCTCTCTCTCTCTCTCTCTCTCTCTCTCTCTCTCTCTCTTTCTCTCTTTCTCTCTCTCTGTCTCTCTGTCTCTCTCTTTCTCTGTCTCTCTCTCTCTCTCTCTCTCTCTCTCTCTCTCTCTCTGTCTGTCTGTCTGTCTGTCTATCTGTCTGTCTGTCTGTCTCTCTTTCTCTCTCTCTCTCTCTCTCTCTCTCTCTCTCTCTCTCTCTCTCTCTCTCTCTCTTCTCTCTCTCTCTCTGTCTCTTTCTCTCTCTCTCTCTCTCTCTCTCTCTCTCTCTCTCTCTCTCTCTCTCTCTCTCTCTCTCTCTCTCAGTCTCTCTCTCTGTCTCTCTCTCTCTCTGTCTCTCTCTCTCTATCTCTCTCTCTCTTTCTCTCTCTTTCTCTCTCGCTTTCTGCTCATTTCAATCTGAAAACTCGGGCTATAAACATGATTAATCTATAAACCATTAGTACTGAAGTCCTATGAAATCACTTTGAAACACTCCATACCACCGCCTGCCTCTATCTACACCTACTCCTTCATTGATTTCCCCCAGAAGCAACCCAATCACTCCTTTATTCAGAAACAAAATAATTCCAATCCCCCTACTGCAGCTCCCATCTATTAACTATGTTATTGACATTGCAGAGGGCAAAAATATTTAGGCAATTGGAGATTATGGCCGAGTAAGAAAATAGGATTTTTAGCATGCTGGGGAAACTTTATCCGCTCGACTTTTGGGGACGTTATTAATTGATGCCAGTTAAGTTGTGAGTGGAATGATTGAGGATTTACACAGGCTTTATGAAAATAAGGGGAAAATAGGGAGGCTTTCAGACAGTGCACTCTTTATTTATGAAAACAGGCTGTGAATGACTAGAGACACACAGTGCTCTACTGCCATCTGTATGTAGAGAGAAGTATCACACACACACACTGGCAATTACACAGGGTCATGTTCCTGTGTCAATATGGAGGATGTTAGTTAAAGATTAAATTACTTTCAATTAATTATAAATTAGAATAGGTCTCCTTCTGCTGTGTTTTTATTGGACTGTTTCACAAAATTTCTAAGTGGTTTTCAGGGACAGCTAACTTCTATCCTGAAGCAGTCAAGGTAGGCTTTTTATGTGCATATGTTTGTGCGTGTGTGTGTACACACAGTGTTTTTGCACGTTACACCCTATGAATGTGACCCCCGCTTTGACATATGGCACACGCCTGTGTAATACCTGCTTTGCCCCATAGTACATGTCTATAGGCACTACTATACTGTATGAAGTTTGTTTGTGTAGGCCTACAACCAGCCACACAGTATATTCCCAGCTGCATTAGAACACATCTCATAGTATACCATCTAAAGAGAGGAAAGTGGAGAAATTAGAACTATATTTAATTCCTTCATCCCTCCAGTTGTCACACACCTCTGAAAGACCCAGTTATGTAAGTGCGTAACGGTAGAAGACAGCACAGAGCCATACAGGGACATGATGGATTAAACACTCACAGCAACACCATCCAGCTATTAGCGCTAACAGATCTAGCACTCTCTGGCGCCACCATATGGTCAGTCAGCGGTACAATATTCAGAAAACAGCTCACGAGGGTGAGGAGAGGGACGGGAACAAGAAAGGGGTGAAGGAATACCCATGAGGGGGACACTGTGAAGCAAGTCTAGCCAGACTGACTGAGAGAGAGAGAGAGATTTCTGCGTCAGCCCCGGGATTCGAACTGGCAACCGTACGGTCACTGTCTGCTACCACTGCCCATTCATTCAAGTACCAGACCAAAGTGAAAAATGAGTATATTTCTGATCTAGCTTGACCAAATGGAACATACTGTAGGTGGAAGTCTTTCTCTCCATGGAGTTCACATGCCACGTTTTGCTTTGTTTTTGCCAGTTGAACAGTAGTGGCACCATACCATTGCAAAATTACATGCATGCAGAGGGAAAGTTAGGAAGGCCAGACTCCATTCTCCTCTATGCCCTGTGTGTGACGGCTTGAGACTTGATTAAGTAAGAGGGAAGAATCAGATGTAGTTAATAAAGGAGACATTGACCCTACGCTTCACCCTGGGTTCTGTGAAATCCACTCCAGTTGGCCATGCAGAGCAGAAGTCAACACAAATCAATAACAAAGTGCCACAGAGTGCTTCAGAGAGATTGACAGTGTCGAACAACTTCACCACGATAATCCCAATGATGCTTCAGTCACAGCCAGCTATTCATTTGACACTCTCACAATGTAGAGGTTTTATTCCTATTTTTTGGTGAGAAAGCTCTTGTTAGGTAAGAAGTGAGTGACTGTATGAGAGATTTTTTCTTTCTCATGGTGGAAGAACGCAGAACCTTTTGTTCTTTCTCACCTGTTCTAGGGTCTGGAGTGGTGAGAAGAAAACCTCAGCCCTCTCCATCGTTCTGTCCACCTATTAATGAAACCCTGGTCATCTTGTGTACGAGATGAAGTAAAGGGTAGATGGAGAAGGTCTGGGAAAGCCATTGTGAGAAGAGAAAAATAAAGTAAGATGGAGAAAGTGAGTGTGTGAGAGAGGAAACTAGATTGAGAGAGAGAGGGAGAGGGAGAGGGGAGGAAAGAGGAAGAGAGGGGAGATTTGCCCCAACAATGAGTGTCTGTGCTGGAAACAGTAGCAGGGAAGGAGCAGAATTGCCATTGGCTCACTCTAAGGGTGTGTGTATGTGTGTGTGTGTGTGTGTGTGTGCATGCGTGCATGCATGCAGGCATATTTGTATGCGTGTATAACACATGAGTGCATGTGTACAAACTCAGTGTGTGTGGTTCGATTTATGTTTTGAGGCTTTGCGAGTGCGTGAGTGTAGATGTGCAGCAGGGTGGGCATTTCTCTTGTTGTGAGTGGACATAGAGTTGGGAGGACACTAACAGGTGGGGGATTGTTGGAGGGGGTGGGGTTGGCTGGCTGGGGGACTGATGGAGGGGTGGGGTTGGCTGGCTGGCTGGGGGGACTGTTGGAGGGGGGTGGGGTTGGCTGGCTGGCTGGCTGGGGGACTGATGGAGGGGGTGGGGTTGGCTGGCTGGGGGACTGATGGAGGGGGTGGGGTTGGCTGGCTGGGGGACTGATGGAGGGGGTGGGGTTGGCTGGCTGGGGGACTGATGGAGGGGGTGGGGTTGGCTGGCTGGCTGGCTGGCTGGGACCAGTTGTGTTAATACCAACCTTATATCTCCACATCAGATTGCTGTCTGTTTCTGTGGAATTTATGAATGCTTTTCTTGTTGAAGATCTCTATAATTATAAGCACACTGTTTCAGTCAGGCAGATAGATGGTAATAACCACATGGAAGTGACATGCTGTGGATATGGATAGTAAGGGTCTATACTAATTGGTTGGGGATGCTTTTCAGCCATTTCCATCATCAACCAGTAGTCCAGTATATCAGGTTAAGTGCCTATCAGAAAAGCAACACAGTTGACAGATTTTGTGTAATTCTACCATTCAATTGGTCCTTTTCTGTCCTATGCTTTAGCGGCAGGTGGTCAGTCAGTCAGTCAAAGTTCAGTTTCACTCTGAACACAAACAGGTGTACCTGTTGTAGCCAGCCAAGGCAGGTTGGAGAGATACAGTAAATCAATAGAACCACCAATACCTCTGTCCTCTGCTCTCCCCCTGCTATCCTACTATGGCAGGTAGAGTCAACAGAGTGCTATGGACTATTATAACATATTATAATGAGAAATGGCCACAAACATGTAGCAGATACACACAAGCATGCAAGCATACAGTACACCCACCCATGCATACACATCCACGCACAAACATACACACACACACACACACACCTCAGCTATCCCCCATGTGTGTGTACCGTGACACATGCCTCCTGAGTCTCCTGGGGAGTGCTGACAGTCTTGAACAACGCACCACAGGCATCTTGCTGGGGTCACCAAACGCAACACACACGCTGACGTAGGACAGCCAGTGAAAGTTTGTGCCAGTTTGTGTGTGTCAGTCACAAAAAGCATTAAGCACAAGCTTGGAAAGAGTGCATGTGTGTGTCTGAGAGAGCGGAAGAGAGGTAGAGCGAGAGAGAGAGAGAATGGAGAGAGAATGGAGAGAGAGAATCACAGTTGCTTTAAAGTCATAGACATCATTGTCTTTAGTCTCATCATCTGAACGTGAGTCTGTCCACACCTGATATCACTGTCCCTGTCTGTCTGACTCACCATCGTTGGATTACAGTATATTGACATTGCATTGTTGTGCCTAACATGGTGATGTCTGAGACAACAAACGTTTCACATTTTGATTGATTTACTGTAGTAGGATAATAGATTTAGTGGATGTGATGTCTTTCAGCAGAGAAAACAGCGTCTATTATTTTGGAGTGCTAGAATGATGAATCAATCACTGGATCTCTGAAAGCAGTGCATTGATGAGGAGATAGGCCTACGTGCTTGTTCGACTGATCAAATGGAACGTCATGGCTACGCCCAAATAGCAGTGATTGAAAATAAAGATATCCTCTAAAGAAACAACAACACTAGTCTGCACAATCGTTTATCAACTTCTACAGTAGTTTCCCAGCCTACAATTGCATTGTGGGGGTGTCAACTTCAGGCTCGGCCACACTCCTGACCATAATTGAAAAGTTTTTTCCCCTGTTCGTCGCACTAAGTGGACATTTCCACTAAGCTCTCGCCCCTCCTACCCGGGGTCCAGTAAAAGGCAACATTTACAAATTGTCAGTGGCGAGTCGATACAGAATTCGCCACTCACTGGAGCGAGAGGCGCGCGGAAGACCTGTCAACGAATTATGAGTGTGGATCGTATATTCGATGAGCTTGGACACTTCAAAAGGTAGCCAGAACAATAATGTAATTTCCACTTTAATTGAACTTGATTTTGGAGAGAAACATATGTAGTGCATTGCGTCATTAGCGCGTTAAAATGGGATAAACATTATCCGTTAGAATAGCCTATATTTCTTTGTTTCATTCTCACTATATTCAAAACACTTGATGTAGCCCTATAGTCAATGTTTGTATTTTTTGTACATGGATAATATTCTGTTTTTGTTAGGCTACTTTATAAAGAAAAAAACCATTTTTTTTTTAAAATATTACAGTAGGATATCATAAATGTTTGGGAGTCATTTTACTTAATTGTGCATTCATCAATCATAGTGAAGTCATTTCTATGTGTTGGATAGTGAAGGGTTTCATTCCTTTGATGCAACTTCCTCATGTTGTCCTTTTATTGAACCCCTAGATTCCAGAACATAACAGGACTCTCCCCTCATCTCTTCTCCTCCTAGGTTCCAGGCATGTCTGTACTTTGCTGCTGTCTTCCAGGCCATAGCCTGTGGAATCCATTACCTGGCCTCTGTGTTCCTTGTGGAGAGGCCAAGCTTCGTCTGCGCACCGCCGGGTAACATAACTGACGTCCTGTACGGGAACTACACAGGTGCTTCCCTGGAGGAGGTGCTACCGTTCTTTAAACCGGCGAACGGGCCCGTGGTGGTGCGGACCGCGGAGGGCAAACAGTGGGAGCTCAGCACCTGCCAACGAACCCAACGAATTAACCCCATAGACTTTACCTACGAGCAGCTCATCAACAGGACGACAGAGAAGTGTGACGGGAACTACCATTACGTGTATGACCACAGCGAGGTGTATCAGAGCATCGTGACGGACTGGGACCTGGTGTGTGACAGGGAATGGCTGGCCAAGCTGTGTCAGCCCACTTTTATGATTGGTGTGCTGGTCGGAGCGCTGGTGTTCGGGGACATCGCTGATAGGTAAGAGGAGCTCTCCCCACCTACCTATTCCCAAATATGGGGAATGTGTCTGCCTCCTGCGGTGCCTCTGTGCCCCTCCCCAGCTGTGCCCCTGTGCCCTGTACCTCCCTGGCTGTGCCCCTGTGCCCTGTACCTCTCTGGCTGTGCCCCTGTGCCCTGTCCCTCCCTGGCTGGGCCCCTGTGCCCTGTACCTCCCTGGCTGTGCCCTGTACTTCCCTAGCTGTGCCCCTGTGCCCTGTCCATCCCTGGCTGTGCCCCTGTGCTCCTCCCTGGCTGTGTCTCTATGCCACACAGCGCAGGGAAAGCTGTGACACACTTTGCTCAGAAATTGATTGGTTCTCTGGTTGTTTGGATTTGAAAATCCAACAATTGTAATGGAAGAGGGCGGTGCTTGGGGGCTGTCAATATGGTGGGGTATAGTACAGCATGGCATTAAGAGATGACATCCTATTTAGTGAAGGGGAAGATGAGCAGTTAGATGGTTTCTTAGAGTTAGACAGACTACTAGGCTACTTCCATACTCATACACTGGGGCAGTATGCATGCGGCATTAGCCAACTTGTTCATTGATTTGTTCCATCTGGTCTGGCGGACTTGAGTCACATGCAGGCACGTTCACACGCTCACACACACACACAAACAAACAACATACACACCTATGAACTCAGCCACTACTGTTGTGTAGCGATGTACAATTTCAACCCAAACTGCTGCCATGTGGCTGACCCTGTGGCTGACCCTGTGGCTGACGCTGTGGCTGACCCTGTGCTGCTCCCAGCTTTTTGTCTGTCGAACAGTATTTTAACCATATTTGTTCTGCTCTGGATCAATGCCTTGAGTCACATGCAGTCACATACTCACACAACAAACAAACCAACTCAATCACAACTTCTGTGTGGCCATGTGCAATCCCCAGTCAGCAATACAATACTCATATGAGCTTGTGTGACATTGAATAGTTTTCTTTCAACTCTTCCCATGTCGTCAGCTACAGTAGATAGCAGAGGGCCTTTTTTGTAAATGAAGCATGTCTCTTCCTCTAGAACAGGGGTGTGAAACAGACGGCCAGTGGGCGGTTTGAGTAAAAGAGTGTACTCAAAATGACTAAAACCAAATGGAAACTGTGTAGAAATTAAAATTGACTTACATTCATAGTGTCTTGAGTGTGTCCAGCTCGCTAATAATAACTGAAATGACAGTCCGGGAGCATAGAAAATTCCAGAAACGATGGATAGAGGACCGAATGTAGCCCCCAGGGCAAAATTAGTTTGACACCCCTGCTCTAGAATCAATGGCTCAGTCAGTCAGTATGACAGTCAGCCACAACAGAGGCCTAACTATTCAACTGTACACCCTAACAAGTAATCCTAACTTTTCACATTCTCCCCCCCCTCTCCCTCTCTCTCCTCTGTCTCTCAGGGTTGGCAGACGGAGGATCCTGATGATCACCAGCCTGTGCCAGTTTGTGTTTGGTGTAAGCGTGGCATTCACGGGGAACTACTACCTATTTATGGTCATACGCTTCCTGCTCGCCATGGTACGTGTGTGTGTGTGTGTGTGTGTGTGTGTGTGTGTGTGTGTGTGTGTGTGTGTGTGTGTGTGTGTGTGTGTGGAGAGGAATGTAGTGTAGGGCATGCAGTAAGGAGACACAATAAAATATTATCTTATGGTAGAATCCTAACTTTACTTAACATTTCAAACTAATCTCCCTAGACATACTGTGAGTTCTTGATTTATGCAGAAGTCAAGTTCAAGAATGCAGTTATATTCATATATTAGTTAGTATTCATCCAGTATTTATTTTTGTCAGTATTAGATTATGTGCCTAAAAGGAATGACAGGTTGTACTAGAGGCAAAGGGAGAGAGTCGTTAATATTACCAGGACACAAGGCTATAAACGGTTGCTTACACAGTAGGCCCTATGTTGTGCCCAGACACCCTGTGCTGTTCATAACAGAACACATATACACACATTCTCAGTCTTACGGCCAGGTGTCTGTTCAACCGTACATTCTCTCTGACCATTGCCAAATTCTGGTCTTGTTCATATTGTAGTCTGTGAATACACACACACACACACACACATGGTTGGACATCACTCACCAACCATTATTAGCATTGTTTTGCATCTACTTTATGGACAATTAGCCACTGAACTGATGGAGGGGTCATCTTTAATCAAGATCTCTTGATTATTAATGAATGGGAATCTTATGACAGAACAGATGTGTGGCTGTATGTGTGTTGTGTGTGTGTTGTCACATGCCTCTATGTTGGCCAGCCCTCTCAGTAGAGGGTGTGGCTTATGTTTGACAAACAGCCGAGGAACAGCTGACGACAGTGAAAGAAATCGTGGAAGAGTTACATATTTGAAATGTCCTTTTAATAACCAAAAGCACAATCAACAAGACTATTGCCCTTGTATATACAGTGGGGGAAAAAAGTATTTAGTCAGCCACCAATTGTGCAAGTTCTCCCACTTAAAAAGATGAGAGAGGCCTGTAATTTTCATCATAGGTACACGTCAACTATGACAGACAAAATGAGAAAGAAAAATCCAGAAAATCACATTGTAGGATTTTTTATGAATTTATTTGCAAATTATGGTGGAAAATAAGTATTTGGTCAATAACAAAAGTTTCTCAATACTTTGTTATATACCCTTTGTTGGCAATGACACAAGTCAAACGTTTTCTGTAAGTCTTCACAAGGTTTTCACACACTGCTGCTGGTATTTTGGCCCATTCCTCCATGCAGATCTCCTCTAGAGCAGTGATGTTTTGGGGCTGTCGCTGGGCAACACGGACTTTCAACTCCCTCCAAAGATTTTCTATGGGGTTGAGATCTGGAGACTGGCTAGGCCACTCTAGGACCTTGAAATGCTTCTTACGAAGCCACTCCTTCGTTGCCCGGGTGGTGTGTTTGGGATCATTGTCATGCTGAAAGACCCAGCCACGTTTCATCTTCAATGCCCTTGCTGATGGAAGGAGGTTTTCACTCAAAATCTCACGATACATGGCCCCATTCATTCTTTCCTTTACACGGATCAGTCGTCCTGGTCCCTTTGCAGAAAAACAGCCCCAAAGCATGATGTTTCCACCCCCATGCTTCACAGTAGGTATGGTGTTCTTTGGATGCAACTCAGCATTTTTGTCCTCCAAACACGACGAGTTGAGTTTTTACCAAAAAGTTATATTTTGGTTTCATCTGACCATATGACATTCTCCCAATCCTCTTCTGGATCATCCAAATGCAAACTTCAGACGGGCCTGGACATGTACTGGCTTAAGCAGGGGGACACGTCTGGCACTGCAGGATTTGAGTCGCTGGCGGCGTAGTGTGTTACTGATGGTAGGCTTTGTTACTTTGGTCCCAGCTCTCTGCAGGTCATTCACTAGGTCCCCCCGTGTGGTTCTGGGATTTTTGCTCACCGTTCTTGTGATCATTTTGACCCCACGGGGTGAGATCTTGCGTGGAGCCCCAGATCGAGGGAGATTATCAGTGGTCTTGTATGTCTTCCATTTCCTAATAATTGCTCCCACAGTTGATTTCTTCAAACCAAGCTGCTTACCTATTGCAGATTCTGTCTTCCCAGCCTGGTGCAGGTCTACAATGTTGTTTCTGGTGTCCTTTGACAGCTCTTTGGTCTTGGCCATAGTGGAGTTTGGAGTGTGACTGTTTGAGGTTGTGGACAGGTGTCTTTTATACTGATAACAAGTTCAAACAGGTGCCATTAATACAGGTAACGAGTGGAGGACAGAGGAGCCTCTTAAAGAAGAAGTTACAGGTCTGTGAGAGCCAGAAATCTTGCTTGTTTGTAGGTGACCAAATACTTATTTTCCACCATAATTTGCAAATAAATTCATAAAAAATCCTACAATGTGATTTTCTGGATTTTTCTTTCTCAATTTGTCTGTCATAGTTGACGTGTACCTATGATGAAAATTACAGGCCTCTCTCATCTTTTTAAGTTGGAGAACTTGCACAATTGGTGGCTGACTAAATACTTTTTTCCCCCACTGTATGTTACCGTGTGCATGTGTATGCTAATGCTTGTATATCTGTGTGTTGTATGTGTTTGGGCTAATATCTGGGTCATTCCCAGAGGATAAGGTTTGACCTAACCACAGTCTGCTTTCAGGATCCATTTACTAAACACAGATCAGAGGATAAGACACATGACACTAGCTTTCAGGCATTAGATTAACTTTCTGCATCAACAGTAAAGTGTGTGTGTGTGTGTGTGTGTGTGTGTAGCCTATATGTGATTTGAAGCTCTGGCCCTGTGTTGTGTTCCCTCCCTCTCGGCAGGTGTCTAGTGGCTACCTTGTGGTCGTGTTTGTGTACGTGACCGAGTTCACCGGCAACAAGGTGCGCACGTGGACCTCCATGCACGTGCACGCCGCCTTCGCCGTGGGCGTCATGATGGTAGCGATCACGGGCTACCTGGTGCGGACCTGGCGGAGCTACCAGATCATCCTCTCCACCTGCACCTCCCCCTTCCTCTTCTTCTGCTGGAAGTTCCCAGAGACGCCCTTCTACCTGATGGCTAAGGGGAGGCTCCAGGAGACCCAGGTCCTGCTGGACTCCATAGCCCGCTTCAACGGCCTGGAGCCTGGCCGCCTGAGGGCCGAGAACCTCCTGGAGCCCGAGGAGGCTCTGCTGGAAAAGGAGGTGACAGCGGGAGTAGCCCAGCCGGTGGAGCCCGAGAGGAAGCTGAGCATCCTGGACCTGTTTGGGACGTGGAGGATGGCATGGAGGACAGTGACGGTGTGGGCCGTGTGGTTCATCGGCAGCCTGGGTTACTACGTCTTCTCCCTGGGCTCCGTTAACCTGGGGGGCAACCAGTACATCAACCTCTTCCTGGCTGGTGAGACTGGGATGGGGGTGTGTGTAGGTGGGGAATATGATGTGGATGTACTGTATGTACTATGGGTGTGTGTTTATTGAATGGGTGATTATAGGAGTGACCATGGAGTGGCTACGAATCAAGCTATATATATTTAATACCCTATCAAGCAAAAATGTATTCATATAGTACATGTAGCTGGTCATGGACAGATGGGCATTCTATACACTGAACTACAGCTGCTGAACTCTACTACTGTATATGTGGCTGATGTTGATACTGAGACAATATGGGCTGGCTGAGGTAGCTATAGACAGACAGACAGGCAGTGTTGTGTGGTGCTGCTGTTAGGTGGTGCTGCTACTAGGTGGTGCTGTTAGGTGCTGCTACTAGGTGGTGCTGTTAGGTGCTGCTACTAGGTGGTGCTGCTACCAGGGGGTGCTGCTACTAGGTGGTGCTGCTACTAGGTGGTGCTGCTACTAGGTGGTGTTGCTACTAGGTGGTGCTGCTATTAGGTGGTGCTGTTACTAGGTGGTGCTGTTACTAGGTGGTGCTGTTACTAGGTGGTGCTGTTACTAGGGGGTGCTGCTACTAGGTGGTGCTGCTACTAGGTGGTGCTGCTACTAGGTGGTGCTGCTATTAGGTGGTGCTGCTATTAGGTGGTGCTGTTACTAGGTGGTGCTGCTACTAGGTGGTGCTGCTATTAGGTGGTGATGTTACCAGGTGGTGCTGTTACTAGGTGGTGCTGCTACTAGGTGGTGCTGCTACTAGGTGGTGCTGATACTAGGTGTTGCTGCTATTAGGTGTTGCTGCTATTAGGTGGTGCTGCTACTAGGTGGTGCTGTTACTAAGTTGTGCTGTTACTAGGTGGTGCTGCTACTAGGTGGTGCTGCTATTAGGTGGTGCTGCTATTAGGTGGTGCTGTTACTAGGTGGTGCTGTTACTAGGTGGTGCTGCTATTAGGTGGTGCTGCTATTAGGTGGTGCTGTTACTAGGTGGTGCTGCTACTAGGTGGTGCTGCTATTAGGTGGTGCTGCTACTAGGTGGTGGTGCTGCTACTAGGTGGTGGTGCTGCTACTAGGTGGTGGTGCTGCTACTAGGTGGTGGTGCTGTTACTAGGTGGTGCTGCTGCTAGGTGGTGCTGCTGCTAGGTGGTGCTGCTGCTAATTCAGGCTCCTACAGCGACAGACAGAGTTGTGTTTATACAGACAGAGCTGCTTCTGGCCATGTAAACACAAGCAGAACTGTCTGTGTCTGGTCTGGCCCATGGCTCAGCATGTTGACTATTCTGTGTTGACTATTCTGTTTATACTACAGGAAGGATACTGGACAGAATACTGCTTTGGGCTTTAAGTTAATGTATGGGCACCTCCACTGTAACAGACAACTGTTTAAAACTGGATGTGCCGTTGGATGTATACATCGTTTTAAAGTCATTACCTAATGTGTGTGTTGTGAAGCAACAGAACTAGTTGTGTTTCAGTTTTCTCCCGTTCTGGTTTCATTTAGGACAGATCAGGGCTGGATTTCCCAAAAGCATCGTAGCACTAAGATCATCTTTCGTACATTTAGTTTAAATGAAATTACAATTATCTTAGTACTACGATGCTTTTGGGAAACCCAGCCCAGGTCAGTAAAAGATACTATATATTTTTTAACCATGATTCACTTTGTTGGACACAAAAATATCTCACTAGGTATTTAGGCTAGGTACTTGTGGAATGCACATGTAATGAGGGCAATGAGAATAATGTAATAAGCCTATATTGTGTTTGGAAGATCTTTTTTTAAGAAAGAGCCACAACCCCCACTTCCTGCTCAGAGTAAGCCTAGCTGTCTGTGGCTCTCTTTTTGCCTGCCATCTAAACTCAGCAAAAAAAGAAACGTCCCTTTTTCAGGACCCTGTCTTTCAAAGATAATTTGTAAAAATCAAAATAACTTCACAGATCTTCATTGTAAAGGGTTTAAACACTGTTTTCCATGCTTGTTCAATTAACCATAAACAATTAATGAACATGCACTTGTGGAAGGGTCGTTAAGACACTAACAGCTTACAGACGGTAGGCAATTAAGGTCACAGTTATGAAAACTGAGGACACTAAAGAGGCCTTTCTACTGACTCTGAAAAACACCAAAAGAAAGATGCCCAGGGTCCCTGCTCATTTGCGTGAACGTGCCTTAGGCATGCTACAAGGAGGCATGAGGACTGCAGATGTGGCCAGGGCAATAAATTGCAATGTCCGTACTGTGAGACGCCTAAGATAGCGCTACAGGGAGACAGAACGGACAGCTGATCGTCCTCACAGTTGCAGACCACGTGTAACAACACCTGCACAGGATCGGTACATCCGAACATCACACCTGCGGGACAGGTACAGGATGGCAACAACAACTGCCCGAGTTACTACAGGAACGCACAATCCCTCCATCAGTGCTCAGACTGTCCTCAATAGGCTGAGAGAGGCTGGACTGAGGGCTAGTAGGCCTGTTGTAAGGCAGGTCCTCACCAGACATCACCGGCAACAACGTCGCCTATGGGCACAAACCCACCGTCGCTGGACCAGACAGGCATAAAGTGCTCTTCACTGACGAGTCGCGGTTTTGTCTCACCAGGGGTGATGGTCGGATTCGCGTTTATCGTCTAAGGAATGAGCGTTACACCGAGGCCTGTACTCTGGAGCGGGATCGATTTGGAGGTGGAGGGTCCGTCATGGTCTGGGGCGGTGTGTCACAGCATCATCGGACTGAGCTTGTTGTCATTGCAGGCAATCTCAACGCTGTGCTTTACAGGGAAGACATCCTCCTCCCTCATGTGGTACCCTTCCTGCAGGCTCATCCTGACATGACCCTCCAGCATGACAATGCCACTGGCCATACTGCTCATTCTGTGCGTGATTTCCTGCAAGACAGGAATGTCAGTGTTCTGCCATGGCCAGCGAAGAGCCCGAATCTCAATCCCATTGAGCACGTCTGGGACCTGTTGGATCGGAGGGTGAGGGCTAGGGCCATTCCCCCCAGAAATGTCCGGGAACTTGCAGGTGCCTTGGTGGAAGAGTGGGGTAACATCTCACAGCAAGAACTGGCAAATCTGGTGCAGTCCATGAGGAGGAGATGCACTGCAGTACTTAACGCAGCTGGGGGACACACCAGATACTGACTGTTATTTTGATTTTGACCACCCCCCTTTGTTCAGGGACACATTATTCAATTTCTGTTAGTCACATGTCTGTGGAACTTGTTCAGTTTATGTCTCAGTTGTTGAATCTTGTTATGTTCATACAAATATTTACACATGTTAAGTTTGCTGAAAATAAACGCAGTTGACATTGAGAGGACGTTTCTTTTTTGCTGAGTTTAGCAAATACCTCAGCTGTTTTCTCTATGCTCTCAAGTATCAAAGGCTAAACAGTCTCGTCACCAGGACCTTTCAGTCAAATTACGGCCACTGCTGGCCCAGTTCCAGATGTCACCACACAGAATGTCACCATGCCCGCTGCCTTGCTCTGACATCCTCTGTGATTGTCTGTTTCCAGGTGCGGTGGAGTTCCCCTCCTACCTGATTGGCTGTTATGCGATGGACCGGGTGGGCAGAAAGAGGACATGTGCCACGGCTCTGCTGCTGGCTGGAACGGCCTGCATGCTCATCATTGTGGTGCCAAACGTATGTACAAGCAATCGTGTGTGTGTGTGTGTCTGTGTGGGTGTGTGAGCTAGAGAGAGATCAAAGGATAGGAGCCAGTGTGACAAATCCCTAACCATTCAGAATTCATGTTAGTACAAATGGCCTGTGCACAGAAGGTTACATGCCCTGACCTACAGTGCCTTGCAAAAGTATTCATCCCCCTTGGCGTTTTTCCTATTTTGTTGCATTACAACCTGTAATTTAAATTGATTTTTATTTGGATTTCATGTAATGGACATACACAAAATAGTCCAAATTGTGAAGTAAAAAAATAAAAAATAACGTGTTTAAAAAAATTCGACTAAATAAATAATGGAAAAGTGGTGTGTGCATATGTATTCACCCCCTTTGCTATGAAGCCCCTAAATAAGATCTGGTGCAACCAATTACCTTCAGAAGTCACATAATTAGTTAAATAAAGTCCACCTGTGTGCAATCTAAGTGTCACATGATCTCAGTATATATACACCTGTTCTGAAAGGCCCCAGAGTCTGCAACACCACTAAGCAAGGGGCACCACCAAGCAAGCGGCACCATGAAGACCAAGGAGCTCTCCAAACAGGTCAGGGACAAAGTTGTGGAGAAGTACAGATCAGGGTTGGGTTATAAAAAATCCTACGGAGCACCATTAAATCCATTATAAAAAAATTGAAAGAATATGGCACCACAACAAACCTGCCAAGAGAGGGCCGCCCACCAAACTCACGGACCAGGCAAGGAGGGCATTAATCAGAGAGGCAACAAAGAGACCAAAGATAACCCTGAAGGAGCTGCAAAGCTCCACAGCGGAGATTGGAGTATCTGTCCATAGGACCACTTTAAGCCGTACACTCCACAGAGCTGTGCTTTATGGAAGAGTGGCCAGAAAAAAGTCATTGCTTAAAGAAAAACATAAGCAAACATGTTTGGTGGGAAACTCCCCAACCATATGGAAGAAGGTACTCTGGTCAGATGAGACAAATATTGAGCTTTTTGGCCATCAAGGAAAATGTCTGGCGCAAACCCAACACCTCTCATCACCCCGATACTAAATACAGGGAATTTCTTGAGGGAAACCTGTTTCAGTCTTCCAGAGATTTGAGACTGGGACGGAGGTTCACCTTCCAACAGGACAATGACCCTAAGCATACTGCTAAAGCAACACTCGAGTGGTTTAAAGGGAAACATTTAAATGTCTTGGAATGACCTAGTCAAAGCCCAGATCTCAATCCAATTGGAATCTGTGGTATGACTTAAAGATTGCTGTACACCAGCAGAACCCATCCAACTTGAAGGAGCTGGAGCAGTTTTGCCTTGAAGAATGGGCAAAAATCCCAGTGGCTAGATGTGCCAAGCTTATAGAGACATACCCCAAGAGACTTGCAGCTGTAATTGCTGCAAAGGGTGGCTCTACAAAGTATTGACTTTGGGGGGGTGAATAGTTATGCACGCTCAAGTATTCTGTTTTTTTTGTCTTATTTCTTGTTTGTTTCACAAGAAAAATTATTTTGCATCTTCAAAGTGGTAGGCATGTTGTGTAAATCAAATGATACAAACCCCCCAAAAACTCAATTTTAATTCCAGGTTGTAAGGCAACAAAATAGGAAAAATGCCAAGGGGGTTGAATACTTTCGCAAGCCACTGTAAAACCTTCAACTTAAACCTAACTCTAACTGTAACCTGACCAATACTGGCCAATGTGTGTACATGTGCATATGTGTGCGTGTGTGTTTAAGTGGTGGGATTCAACAGGTTTGCTCCAGCAGCAGCCAATAGTTTTCTGCCCTCAGCAGGGAGGGATCTCCATATCTGTTACTAATGGTCCATAGCCAGGCGTATGCACAGATGGGGCTCTATCTTTAGCCAAAGTGCCAAGAAATCAACCTGGCCTTCTAAACGTCTGTACACGGCCCTGCCCATAGCAGCCAACAGATAGAGAGAGGCCTGTTATAGTATAGTTTACTGTTGATTTGCTGCGTCATGGAAACAGCCTGAGTTATAGTACTGCAGGTGCACTGGGTCAGATTGGTTGAGCTGGAGGAGAGTTATACTGCCATACTCCAGCCTAGTGTTAATTTTGGCATAATTGTTTTATTTTGACTATAATAACATTAAGTCTTAGTCACATTTTTGTCATTTGAATAATTATTTAGTCTAGTTATTGTCAAAATGATGAAAACGTAAATGCCCTTTTCTTTTTAGTCATAATTTTAGTCACATCACATTTGTATTGCCTCATTAACCTATAGTAAACATAAATCACTGACTTCCATGTGCATAAACATTTTCCTACCAACATGTTGTTCTGCATAACATCCTATTGCATGGTTCTCTTCCCAGAAGAACACATTACTCTGCAGCAGATTCAAAATCTCATCCCTTGACAGGGCTTTAACATTTCCCCCAGTGCCACAAACTTTTTCAGTTGGTGAGACCAGCCCATGATTTGGTTTCCCCATTATAATTTTTTTGCGGCTTCACGCAATTAAAAAAAATGTTATCATTCACTTAAAGTAATTTGCAGTGCTTTAGACTATGTAATAGACTACTGAGATGGTAGTCTATTCAATAAATAAGTTGTTTCATCTAACATGTCCAAGCAGCAATGCATGATTCAAGATATTGTGATGTGCAACCTAATCCAGTGGTTGTCATTAATTGTGAGTTGACAATTATAGGCTATTGTTATATTCTACTGTTAAAATAAGGCTCCAGAATTTTATGAATTTTGTGGTTCAATAGAGATTAATTTGCCTACATCTTTATGTGCACTAATATCTTAGGCAAATTTATTTTGGGGCTTATTCACCACATGAGGAAGTGAAAACTCCAAACACATTAGCTAGATCGCTAACAGTAAATATAATACCCAATGCTAGTAGTCATGTATTAATCTAACAGTAAATGTAATGTCCTAAAAAAAACGTTGTAGTTGCAGCCTGCTACCCTATGCACTCACAAAGGCCGATGCGCATTTCGCACTCTTTGTATCTTAAAGCCATATCAAATATCTCGGCTGTAAACTAGTTGCTATTGAGCTCAATATTAAGAGATGAGAAATAAAAAATATACCAACAGAAAGCTGAGAACGACAGTAGTTGTTTCCAAAGCTATGTATTTCCCGCAAATAGATTTTAAAAAAATTTTATACAATCAGAAGCCTTTTTTCTCTCTCCCCAGCAGAACAGGCCCCAGTGAAACAGGCCCAGAGGCTGGGCAGACACTTTCATTACAGCAATCATGAGGATAATGCACTTTACTGATTTTAGCCACACAAAACATAGGATGTTTTGAAACATTTGAGTGAGGTGACCATGTAACGAATGTTCAGCTCGCACGTGAACAATTACACATTTAACTCTCACAGCCACCTGCTAGCATTATCAATCTGTTATTAGCCTACCTGAGCGTATATATTGCGATGATGCTCTTTCAGATGTCTCTTGAGGTCAGTAGTATTATTCCCTGTCAACTCGTCAAACGCTGTCTTCTCCCGTGGAAATGTTGCATTCGGTCTTGTTTGAATCTACACGATAAGCAAAGTGTCTCCAAACGTTGCCCCTTTTTCTACCGGGAGCTTTTACCACTGGAAGAGTAGCCATGCCGTGTGCCTTATTTGCATCAATGATTTGTTGCTGCCAGATTGCAAATAAAAAAATAGCCCCAGACCTTTATTCCCCCTCCACCAAACTTTACAGCTGGCACTATGCATTGGGGCAGGTAGTGTTCTCCTGGCATCTGCAAAACCCAGATTCATCCGCCGGACTGCCAGATGGTGAAGCGTGATTCATCACTCCAGAGAACGCATTTCCACTGTTCCAGAGTCCAATGGCGGCGAGCTTTACACCACTCCAGCCAACGCTTGGCATTGCGCATGGTGATCTTAGGCTTGTGTGCGGCTGCTCGGCCATGGAAACCCATTTCATGAAGCTCCTGACGAACAGTTATTGTGCTGACGTTGCTTCCAGAGGCAGTTTGGAACTCGGTAGTGAGTGTTGCAACCGAGGACAGACGATTGTTACGTGCAATGCACTTCAGCACTTGGCGGTCCCGTTCTGTGAGCTTGTGTGGCCTACCACTTCACGGCTGAGCCGTTGTTGCTCCTAAACATTTCCACTTCACAATAACAGCACTTATAGTTGACCGGGGCATCTCTAGCAGGGCAGACATTTTATAAACTTGTCACGCCCTGGCTCTGGGGACTCTCGTATGTTGAGCCAGGGTGTTAGTTTCTATGTTTTGTGTTGTAGGTTGTGGGTCTAGTTTTGCATTTCTATGTTGGCCAGGGTGGCTCCCAATCAGAGACGGCTGTAGCTCGTTGTCTCTGATTGGGAGCCATACTTAGGTAGCCGTTAGGCATTCGTTTGGTGTGGTTTCTTGTTCCGTATTGGTTTTGTGTAGTGTAACCAAGGACGTCACGTTATCGTTTGTTGTTTTGTTCGGGTGATTATTCTAATAAATAAATAAGTATGTTCACATTCCACGCTGCGCATTGGTCCTCTCTTCCCGACGATCGTGACAAAACTGACAATATTGGAAAGGTGGCATCCTATGACGGTGCCACGTTGAACGTCGCTGAGCTCTTCAGTAAGGTCATTCTACTGCCAATGTTTGTCTATAGAGATTGCATGGCTGAGTGCTCGATTTTATACACCTGTCAGCAACGGGTGTGGCTGGACTAGCCGAATCCACTAATTTGAAGGGGTGTCCACATACTTTTGTGTATATATAGTGCAATTTAGTCTTGTTTCGTTTTCGTCAACCCAAATAAAAAATATATTTTGTTTAGTTATAGTTTTTTCTGGGTCTATTTAGTCAGTTATCGTTTCGTCAATTGCCACTGAAAAATAGGGGTTCTCTATGTATACACACACTATTTATACGTACGCACGAACGCATGCACACACACACACACACACACACACACACACGGAATTGCTCAGAAGGCCACATACCACACAGCTCCATGTACATGAGCAGATAGCTCAGCCAGGGAGGGATGCCAAAGACCGTGAGGGGGAGAGGGAAAGAAAGAGGGGAGGGGTGGTGAGAACAAACAACTTTTTTTTCAACGATCACACTACTATTTCTCAGTTTAATGATCAGAGCTTATTTCCTCAGGTTGAAATTATGTGTTCCAGCGCTAACTGGTTGTTGACTGATTCAGGGAAAACGTCATCCGTTAGTGCCTGTGACGTGATTGGCTGAGTAATCAGGAAACAGATGTTTGAAAGTGTTTACAGTCTTATTGATTGCTCGCTCGCTCTCTCTCTCTGTCTACCTTCCTCCCCTCTCTTTCTCTGTTACTTCCTGTCTCCCCCTCCTCCTCCTTTGTTCTCCTTGTTTTTGTGCTTCAGGACATCGAGGTGTTAGCCATCATCCTCAGTATGACAGGGAAGTTTGCTATTGCCATAGCCTTTGGCCTCATCTACTTATACACCTGTGAGCTCTACCCAACCATCATCAGGTACAGTACACACTGTGAGCTCTACCCAACCATCATCAGGTACAGTACATACTGGGAGCTCTACCCAACCATCATCAGGTACAGTACATACTGTGAGCTCTACCCAACCATCATCAGGTACAGTACACACTGGGAGCTCTACCCAACCATCATCAGGTACAGTACACACTGGGAGCTCTACCCAACCATCATCAGGTACAGTACACACTGGGAGCTCTACCCAACCATCATCAGGTACAGTACACACTGGGAGCTCTACCCAACCATCATCAGGTACAGTACACACTGGGAGCTCTACCCAACCATCATCAGGTACAGGACACACTGAGCTCTACCCAACCATCATCAGGTACAGGCCACACTGAGCTCTACCCAACCATCATCAGGTAAAGTACACACTGTGAGCTTCATGTATCCAACATCCTTAATGTATCCTGACAGATGCTATCTATTATATTTGTGTGTGTGTGCTCCCCTCAGGTCCCTGGCGGTGGGTAGTGGTAGTATGATGTGTCGTGTGGGCAGTGTGGTGGCTCCTTTCTGTGTCTACCTGGCTGACATTTGGCAATACCTACCACAGGTAAACAACAGACACAGACAGACACAGACAGACAGACAGACAGACAGACAGACAGACAGACAGACAGACAGACAGACAGAGCGAGCATGTACAGCTGAAGTCGGAATACATACACTTAGGTTGGAGTCATTTTAAAACTCGTTTTTCAACCACTCCACAAATTTCTTGTTAACAAACTATAGTTTTGGCAAGTCGGTTAGGACATCTACTTTGTGCATGACACAAGTAATTTTTCCAACAATTGTTTACAGACAGATTATTTCACTTATAATTCACTGTATCACAATTCCAGTGGGTCAGAAGTTTACATACACTAAGTTGACTGTGCCTTTAAACAGCTTGGAAAATTCCAGAAAATGATGTCATGGCTTTAGAAGCTTCTGATAGGCTAATTGACATCATTTGAGTCAATTGGAGGTGTACCAGTGGATGTATTTCAAGGCCTACCTTCAAACTCAGTGCCTCTTTGCTTGACATCATGGGAAATTCAAAATAAATCAGCCAAGACCTCAGAAAAACAATTGTAGACCTCCACAAGTCTGGTTTGTCCTTGGGAGCAATTTCCAAATGCCTGAAGGTACCACGTTCATCTGTACAAACAATAGTACGCAAGTATAAACACCATGGGACCACGCAGCCGTCATACCGCTCAGGAAGGAGACGCGTTCTGTCTCCTAGAGATGAACGTACTTTGGTGCGAAAAGTGCAAATCAATCCCAGAACAACAGCAAAGGACCTTGTGAAGATGCTGGAAGAAACAGGTACAAAAGTATCTATATCCACAGTAAAACGAGTCCTATATCGACATAACCTTAAAGGCTGCTGAGCAAGGAAGAAGCCACTGCTCCAAAACCGCCATAAAAAAGCCAGACTACGGTTTGCAACTGCACATGGGGACAAAGATCTTACTTTTTGGAGAAATGTCCTCTGGTCTGATGAAACAAAAATAGAACTGTTTGGCCATAATGACCATCATTATGTTTGGAGGAAAAAGGGGGATGCTTGCAAGCCGAAGAACACCATCCCAACCGTGAAGCACGGGGGTGGCAGCATCATGCTGTGGGGGTGCTTTGCTGCAGGAGGGACTGGTGCACTTCACAAAATAGATGGCATCATGAGGAAAGAAAATGATGTGCATATATTGAAGCAACATCTCAAGACATCAGTCAGGAAGTTAAAGCTTGGTCGCAAGTGGGTCTTCCAAATGGACAATGACCCCAAGCATACTTCCAAAGTTGTGGCAAAATGGCTTAAGGACAACAAAGTCAAGGTATTGGAGTGGCCATCAAAAAGCCCTGACCTCAATCCTATAGAAGGTTTGTGGGCAGAACTGAAAAAGCGTGTGCGAGCAAGGAGGCCTACAAACCTAACTCAGTTACACCAGCTCTGTCAGGAGGAATGGGCCAAAATTCACCCAATTTATTGTGGGAAGCTTGTGGAAGGCAATTTAAATGCAATGCTACCAAATACTAATTGAGTGTATGTAAACTTCTGACCCAGTGGGAATGTGATGAAAGAAATAAAAGCTGAAATAAATCATTCTCTCTACTATTATTCTGACATTTCACATTCTTAAAATTAAGTGGTGATCCTAACTGAACTAAGACTAGGATTAAATGTCAGGAATTGTGAAAAACTGAGTTTAAATGTATTTGTCTAAGGTGGATGTAAACTTCTGACTTCAACTGTATTATAACATACCCTTACATTTTTCTTCTTCCACTAACTCAATTTCCTTTTCTCCTCTCTTTGCTTTTTCCTCTCCCATAGCTGATCGTGGGGATCCTGGCATTTATAATAGGTGTTCTGACCCTGTGGTTACCAGAGACCCTGGGTGAGCCCCTGTCCAGCACCATGGAGGAAGCTGAAGCTCTAGGCAGGAAGAAGAGCCCCAAGGAGGGAAATAAAGACCCTGAGGAAGGGTTGGAGATTAACTTGAACCAGAGCAACTAGCTGGACGTCAAGCCTTGAGGGACACACCTCACCACCAACCAGAGAGAAGGAGGGGTCCACAGATAGAGAGACGGGGAGAAAGTGGAGAGAGACTACTGGAAACGGTGCCAAGAAACCAACAAAAACAAACAACTGCAAAAACCAAGAACATCTAAATTAGACGTTTTGTGATTAAAGTATTTTTTGACATTTTGTTCTGCTAAGTGACCAATTTCAGAGCTGGTATGCTCTGGTTGAGCCAGCCAACCTCTGAGTGCCTTGGCTGCAGCTGTTTACACATAGACAGAGGGAAGTGAAGTGAAGGGGGTGTATTCATCACATCTCAGTCTCCTGATGAGAGCCACATGAAACTGAGCCTCATGATCGGCATTCACGTCATGTGTGCCTTCCAATCACATCAACCAATGAATTTACACATAACGAGACAATCTTAAGTGGTGTGTGTGTGTGTGTGTGCAAGAGATCGAGAGAGAGAGAGAGTGCATGTGTGCGTGCGTCCCTGTGTGTTTGTGTGTGTGTGTGTGTCAGATTTGATATTTCACTCACTGAGACTGTGATTTAGTGCTCGATTCAATTAGATCTGCTTTAGCCAACGGCGGTGTCAGAGGTGGAGCTGTGTTAGTGCTGTCAAATCCATTATTATTATTATTATTATTATTATTATTATAAGTTGCTCCTATCAGAGATACTTTTGAGGAATGGGAAACTCCTTTGGAATTGTATTAACGGCCATTGTGTACTTTGCCCATGCGTTGTCAATGGGCCGCGTGGAGCATTCTGGGACAACAAGAGCTCTCCTTCAAAGAGTGAATGGGAGTCAATTGGGAACTTGTTCAAAAACCCAACATTAGCATGAATTTTGTCAACAAGAAGTACAACATTACAAATCTTTTTTCCGAGATGTGGGATAATTAACTTCTGTAATATTGTATAGCTTTGGCATGGTGACATTACATACTTTCGAGGAAAATAGGCTGGTTTCTCGACTCATACCCTGACTTTGAGAAGGAATTGCGTGACAATTAGTTTAGCAACCGCGTGATGCAGCATGACAAAATGAACACAATTGGTCATCAGTATGCTGGGTGGGGCGTTATACATTCCTCCATTTATTGACCAATGGGATTGCTATCTCCTACTTTCTCTAATATCTCTGGCGTTATACCTAAAGCGGACATTGCCACTGGCTGCACGGAGTCGCATTAACAAAAATCCCATGCAGCCTTGTTTACAAGTTTGAACACTGGAATGTGAGATGTAATCTAGCCTACACCTAGATTAGGTTGATAGACATCCTCATTATTTAGTTTAGTGATTTTTCAATTTGAGCATATTTAGCCTACACTTTCTTGTTCGGTACTTATAACGTGAGTGGGGTGGGTGTGGCTCTCTGACACCGCCAAAACATCCGCTATGTGGGTGTCTGCTATCGCTGGTTAGTGCTTGACCTGATTGAATCTAGGCCTTAGTTACCTCTATTCAGCCCGATAATCATCTAGTGCAGCTGTTTTTGCCTATGTGTTACAGATGATGCTATTGTTATGTAATTTTAAGTGTACTTTGTTTATCTGAAGTCCTTACAAACTCGCGCACACACACACACACATGTTTGTTTTACTATCCTTGTGTGGACCAAACAATTGATTCCTATTCAAAATCCTATTTTCCCTAACCCTTAACTTAACCCCTAAACCTAAACCCTAAACCTAATCCCTAACCCTAATTCTAACGCTAAACCTAAACCTAACCCCTAAACCTGAAATAGGTCCGAATTTTCCTTCCTTCATAGCAAACATTACTTTTTTTTGGTCCAAAGGAACACACATGAATGTGTTTGTTTTTTGTACAGAAGTGTTTCATGTTAGTATTCTTATTTTTCATTTAAAGGAAATGTAAAAGGAGATCCATTCTTGCCTTTCTCCTAGTTCATTTAGGTAGTTAGGTTTCTAGCCTTCTTAACGTATGCATTAAGCCTGTATAAAGTCTGTACTACTGTACATGAAAACAGAAAGCTCCTTTTCCCCAGCACTGTTGCTGCGGTCATCAAAACAACACATTTTTCTACATTTAACAACATCAGCATTTGGCCTAGGACAGCCAAGAGAGGAAATAATCATCCAAAAGTATCTCAAATTGATTGTGAAGCTCAACAAAGTCACTTATAGATGAGTTGAACATGATGCGTGAAAAATGCTACTATCTGTAATATCACTTGAATGGGATTTGTGCCACAAATGCTAAAACTTTTGCATTTGGAACCAGTGCCAGGGAAACTAAACCAAATCATGGATTGCTGTCTATAGACTGCTAACAGCGTAAGGAAACCAATGTGTAATTTAGTCATTTAGGTGAACTATCCCTTTAAGGATCATCAGGTACTGCTGGAATGTCTACCACTGGTCACTCAAAACATTTACAAAGTATTTATATAATAGCGCTCACTTTAGATTAGTGACTGTGAAAGACTACGTAATGTTAAGTAAATGGTTTATCAATGTGGGAGTAATTATTAATGAACACAATTTTTAAATGCCACCCAAATGGTATATTATAGACCGTTGAAATAAAGTGTTACTTTTCGGAGAAAGACAAGTGTGATGAGCTGATGCATGGGCCCCGGTGGGAGAAAGAGGGAGAGAGAGAAGTGTGTGAGTAGGTGTATGTAACAGAAATAGCAGCAACAGACATGCCTAAGTCAGGCTAGCAGTTTGATCTACAGCCTACTGATACACACATGCACACGACACACACACATGGACACAAACACACACATCCATGAACACACACACACACACACACGTACCTAAAATAGTTGTTCTGCTAACCCATTGACAGGAATAGTTTGGTCCCATGTCTGACAGTGTCTCGAAAACTAGAACAAACTAGGGTAGGGAAACCACCTGTCAATTACATTGGGACCTTATAGCAGGGCCGGCAGGGCCCCACAGCCTTGCGGGCAAGCCATTTTAGTGGCCCCCTCCTGACGGCAGAGAGAAAAATGTAATTTTTTAATTCCTGCAACTCTACACATTTTGCAAGGGTAGTAGGGAAAATGTTGCAGCTGTAAAGCAAGCTTTCTGTAATATTACACATTTTGCCATGGGACGAGAGAAGTTTAGCAATTTTCTAACAAATGTCATCCAACTCTACTCATTTTGGGGCAAAGATAAATTTTTTTGCAATTCTACAGCTAATTTCTTGCATTTCTACCCATTTTGCCATGCGGTGGAGAGAAACTTTTGCATGTTTAAAGTTAATTTCCTTAAATTCTACACATTTCGCCAAGACTTATGCCATGTTAAAGGTCCAATGCAGCCGTTTTTATCTCAATATCAAACAATTTCTGGGTAATAATGAAGTACCTTAATGTGATTGTTTTCTATTAAAAAGCTCTGGCGAAGGCCTTGAGGCCGATACGTAAAGCTTAATAAAGAGCAGTGATACCAGCAAGAGCAGTGTGCCGGTTTCTTCTTTTTTCTCATCTTATTCAACTGTTACCAGGCACCTGCAACAAAGATAGCTCAGATGTGTGAGGGCCTTTTGATTTTTTTCTATTAAAATGGAAAAAAATAAACAGAAATAGCTTCTTAGCAAAGAGCAATTTCTCAAGCAGGAATTTTGTTAGGACTGTCTGGGAGTGGTCTGAGTGGGGAGGAGAAACCACATTTGTTTAAGCAAGTCAGCCATGTTTTTTTAAAGGCAGTAAATGAGGCTGAATGAACTGTTTTGCTGACAGACAAGGCTCCGCTGATAGCCAGGTGTAGCAGTGGTAAGGATTCACTCCATGGTGCTGAAAAGAAAGCTTTATGTAGGCCCTAACAGTTTGTGGGCGCCGTTTGTCACCTTTATAGTGCAATTGTCCACAGTTGAAGTCGGAAGTTTACATACACCTTAGCCAAATACATTTAAACTCAGTTTTTCACAATTCCTGACATTTAATCCTAGTAAAAAATCCCTGTCTTAGGTCAGTTAGGATCACCACTTTATTTTAAGAATGTGAAATGTCAGAATAATAGTAGAGAGAATGATTTATTTCAGCTTTTATTTATTTCATCACATTCCCAGTGGGTCAGAAGTTTACATACACTAAATTAGTATTTGGTAGCATTGCCTTTAAATTGTTTAACTTGGGTCAAACGTTTCGGGTAGCCTTCCATAAGCTTCCCACAATAAGTTGGGTGAATTTTGGCCCATTCCTCCTGACAGAGCTGGTGTAACTGAGTCAGGTTTGTAGGCCTCCTTGCTCGCACACGCTTTTTCAGTTCTGCCCACACATTTTCTATAGGATTGAGGTCAGGGCTTTTTGATGGCCACTCCAATACCTTGACTTTGTTGTCCTTAAGCCATTTTGCCACAACTTTGGAAGTATGCTTGGGGTCATTGTCCATTTGGAAGACCCACTTGCGACCAAGCTTTAACTTGCTGACTGATGTCTTGAGATGTTGCTTCAATATATAAACATAATTTTCCTTCCTCATGATGCCATCTATTTTGTGAAGTGCACCAGTCCCTCCTGCAGCAAAGCACCCCCACAGCATGATGCAGCCACACCCATGCTTTATGGTTGGGATGGTGTTCGGCTTGCAAGCATCCCCCTTTTTCCTCCAAACATAACGATGGTCATTATGGCCAAACAGTTATATTTTTGTTTCATCAGACCAGAGGACATTTCTCCAAAAAGTATGATATTTGTCCCCATATGCAGTTGCAAAGCGTAGTCTGGCTTTTTTATGGCGGTTTTGGAGCAGTGGCTTCTTCCTTGCTGAGCGGCCTTTCAGGTTATGTCGGTATAGGACTTGTTTTACTGTGGATATAGATAATTTTGTACCTGTTTCCTCCAGCATCTTCACAAGGTCCTTGCGTCTCCTTCCTGAGCGGTATGATGGCTGCGTGGTCCCATGGTGGTACCTTCAGGCATTTGGAAATTGCTCCCAAGAATGAACCCGACTTGTGGATGTCTACAATAGTTTTTCTGAGGTCTTGACTGATTTATTTTGAATTTCCCATGATGTCAAGCAAAGAGGCACTGAGTTTGAAGGTAGGCCTTGAAATACATCCACAGGTACACCTCCAATTGACTAAAATGATGTCAATTAGCCTATCAGAAGCTTCTAAAGCCATGACATCATTTTCTGGAATTTTCCAAGCTGTTTAAAGGCACAGTCAACTTAGTGTATGTCAACTTCTGACCCATTGTAATTGTTATACAGTGAATTATAAGTGAAATAATCTGTCTTTAAACAAATGTTGGAAAAATTACAAATGTTGGAAAAATTACAAAGTCCTGACCGACTTGCCAAAACTATAGATTGTTAACAATAAATGTGTGGAGTGGTTGATAAACGAGTTTTAATGACTCCAACCTAAGTGTATGTAAACTTCCGACTTCAACTGTACTACATAAGGGTTCCCCAACTGTTTTTATATATAAAATACATTTGCTCCAAACACTTGGGGTGCCCCAAGTTTTTTGAGCAAATTTATTTCATATATAAAAACAAAATTGTTGGACATAAAAGACTGTAACATCACCAGAAAATCAGCTCCAAGTGATTTACATTTTGGAAATCTGTTCCAAAGTATTCCCACGCATGATAGAGAAATACTGTATGTGATTGTATACAAATGTAAGCAAGGTTTGAAATGATTATGTTTTAGTTAAATATGATATATGTTTGGGCTTCTTGTGGTCAATTTGCAGTCTACAAATGATTTGTAATTATGTTTCGGCCCCCTGACCATCCGCTCAAGAAAAAGTCGGCCCGTGGTTAAATCTAGCTGATGATCCCTGTACTACATATTCCTTTTCCATATGGACAATGTCTTCAGAGTTCACCTGAGGTACCCTAGAGAGAGTTGAAGACTTGGGTGACCTGTCAGTCAAGCTGTGACATGGAGATACCACCACCTGCTGGTCAGTTTGAAAGCTACAGTCAAGTACATCGATGAGAATGTAATTAACATCCCCTCCACCACTCAACCACTTATCGGTTTTACGGGTCGCGTAGGAGAGAGAACAGAGAAGAGCGGGTGGAGGACAGACTTTTCCCCAAATATCTGATGTCTGATGGAGGAGTAACTCGCAGTGGAAACTGACAGTGTTCTGACATAAACATTCCCTTCCAGACAGATTTGATCATTGCTCAATGGTTGAATGATCTATTCATGCGGTAACGAATCAGCTGTTGGGGTCTTGGTTGTCCTCTTCCAGGGTCTCTGGGGTGTTGTGGACTGGGTATTTTTCTCTCAGGAAGTAGGCCTGGTGGGCAGGTGGTCGGGAGACACTTGAGGCCAATGTTCTTGTTCATCAGGTGGAACTGGAACAGCACTTACACAGGAATAACCTAGTACTTCTTGTTTATCAGGTTGCTAGCACATAACAGACTGCATTTATTTCATGGATTCAGGGCTAGGTGGGTAAACGTACAGTCAATGTATCCTCTTGGATTGGAAAACAATAGGCATGCACTGCTTTATTGTAGAAAAAATAATTGATAGGAAGCACAGATAGCAACTGCAATTGTTAGGTTTTTATTTAGAAAACTGTCTGAGGAGATTGAAATTAATGGATTCCATTTATTGTAAAACAGTTCAGCCATTTCTTTAAGATGTTCATATAATTTTATTAGGGATATTTTACTCATCTTTAGATACTATGAATAGCTTGATAGTACAAATTATTTCAACGCTGTAAGAAAACGTTTTTTTCCTGAGAATCCTTTCTGGAATGAATACATAATAATAAATTAAACTGTCAAAAAGAAAATCCACACTGAAGACAATGACAGTACAATGACTACAGTTCAGACCCCTTGACTTTTTCCACATTTTATTACATTACAGCCATATTCTTTTTCTCATCAATCTACACACAATACCCCATAATGATAAAGCAAAAACAGGTTTTTGAATATTTTTTTAGAAAATCAGCCCTTTATGGTAGAGTGGCCAGACGGAAGCCACTCCTTAGTAAAAGGTATGTGACAGCCTGCTTGGGGTTTGCCATAAGGCACCTAAAGGACTCTTAGACCATGAGAAACAAGATTGAACTCTTTGGCCTCAATGCCAAGCGTCACGTATGGAGGAAACCTGGCACCATCCCTATGGTGATGCATGGTACTAGGGACTGGGAGACTAGTCAGGATCTAGGGAAAAATGAACAGAGCAAAGTACAGAAAGATCCTTGATGAAAAGCTGCTCCAGAGTGCTCAGGACCTCAGACTGGAGTGAAGGTTCACTTTCCAACAGGACAACGACCCTAAGCACACAGCCAAGACAACGCAGGAGTGGCTTTGGGACAAGTCTCTGAATGTCTTTGAGTGGCCCAGCCAGAGCCCGGACTTGAACCCGATCTAACATCTCTGGAGAGATCTGAAAATAGCTTTGCCGCAAAGCTCCCCATCCAACCTGACAGAGCTTGAGAGGATCTGCAGAGAAGAATGGGAGAAACTCCCCAAATACAGGTGTGCCTGTAGCGTCATACCCAAGAAAACTTGAGGCTGTAATCGCTGCCAAAGGTGCTTCAACAAAGTACTGAGTAAAGGGTCTGAATACTTATGTAAATGTGATATTTCCGTTTGTCTAAAAACCTGTTTTTGATCTGTCATTATGGGGTATTGTGTGTAGATTGATGAGGGAAAAAAAAGATTTAATCCATTTTAGAATAAGGCTGTAACGTAACAAAATGTGGAAAACGTCAAGGGGTCTGAATACTTTCCAAATGCACTGTACATACACACAATCTGTATATTAGACTGGCGTGGTCAAATATATTGGTACCCTTGCCCTTTTGTACAATGGAGCAGAATGTTCTGGTTGAATTGCTCTTTTTACCCTGTAGGCACCTGGAACTTTCCACAGGTGAGAAATTGCACAGTAAAGCAGAATTAGAACCAAATTAATTTGAATTGTGAATACTTTAGTCAAGTCCATTTTTTACTTTGAAGTGAAAAATCTAAATTTAAGCTTTTATTTTTTATTTATTCTTGGTCCTGTGCTGTTGTAAATCAAACAGATACACATTATTTTTTCTTTTTCAATTTCAACTTATTTTAGAAGGAATTGTGAATCGTGCAAGGGTGCCAATATATTTGACCACAACTATAGGTATGACTGCCAGGTAATAGGTTGTTGTGGCCATTTTCTTCTCTGGGTGTTGAGTTATCAGTAAATGGCCAAAGTGCAACACCATGGCTGCACTATGAAATACCGTAGCACTGAGAGTCAGGGGAGAGTTTAGAAAACGAAGTTGTGGATTTAGACATTACTGTAACCAACAAGCCGAGGTCCAACAACTTCAAATAAGACTAAGTGCAGACTGTTAACACATTGTCATTTCATTTGGTGAGTTCAGGTAAAGCTTTGGATTAAAATGTTTTATCTTTCAGCTGTATCTTTGAAATAATATTTGTATTCGTTTTTTTTTTTTTAAGGAAGTCAAACATCAATGGTCTGTCCTATGGAGACGTCAACATTTGAGGACAAACACACATTTTCACCAACCAACATCATATTTTCTTAATATTTTCCAAGTTATGTCCCAAAATATTCAACCTTTCTTCATACATGGTCAGTTTGACAAATGTTGCTGTCAAATCCAATTGTAGACACACAGTTGGAATTCTCTGAATTCATAGTTGGGTGCTCTTCCTGTCATTTGACCCTCTCATCATAATCTATTAAACAAAGTAAACTGATTCTGTTATGCATAGACACCATCACATTTGGGCTAAACCAAGTCACCTCCCCCTACTCTCCCACTGTGAGCAGTGGATCCTCCCAAACAGGGTTTCTAGGTACAGAGGGTGTCTGACCCCACTTGGTTAGGTTTGGCACTTAGAGAAGTGTATGACTATGACACAGCATTTGACGGTTTGGCACTTTGAATCACACTTTTAAAACAATTTCATCATCCCCATCTAGTCCCTTCCCTCTCACACCTCAACACGCTCCTTCACCCCCATCCCCCATCATCCCTGCACCTTTGTTGGTGTCTTAACATTTTTCCTCATCCAAAGATGCAGCCCTCCCCTCAACATTTAAAACATTTCCCAATTAGTTCATAGGTCCAAATCCCTCTTGTCTTATCTCACCCGGAGATACCCCCAAAAGGACGGCCTCAAACCAACAAAACAAAAATAAAACCTTAAAACAACCAAAGTGAGCTTTCAAAAAAATAACTCCCCACCCCCCATTAGTCTAGTCAATCTTTAAATATGGCGGTTCGTCCATCCATCCATCCATTCATCCATTCATCCATCCATCCGCCCACTCCCAAGGTCCTCAGCGGTGAGCAGAGATTTCGAGTCCACTCTCAAGGTCGTCAGCGGTGAGCAGAGAGTCCGAGCCCACTCTCAAGGTCGTCAGCGGTGAGCAGAGAGTCCGAGCCCACTCCCAAGGTCCTCAGCGGTGAGCAGAGAGTCCGAGCCCACTCCCAAGGTCCTCAGCGGTGAGCAGAGAGTCCGAGCCCACTCCCAAGGTCCTCAGCGGTGAGCAGAGAGTCCGAGCCCACTCCCAAGGTCCTCAGCGGTAAGTAGAGTCTGAGCCCACTCCCAAGGTCCTCAGCGGTAAGTAGAGTCTGAGCCCACTCCCAAGGTCCTCAGCGGTGAGCAGAGAGTCCGAAATGAACGGAAAATGTTGCCCGTAAAAACACGGGCATCAGGATCCACACACCCCCAACCAATCGTCCTCCTGGGAATGCTGACAGACAGGGTGCATCCCCCACCCTTTTCTCACGCCACCTCCAGCCAACCAGCCGCAGGTAAAGTCCTCAGTCACCACGGCAATGGTCAGGGCTGGACCAACCAGCTGTTGGCGTCCTCCAGGTCGGTCTCCAGCTCCTCGTCTTCATCCAGGGGCTCTGGGGTTCGGAGGGACAGGTCTCTCAGGAAGGAAGCCTGATGGGCAGGGGGTCGGGAGACCGACTTGAGGCCAATCTTCTTCTTCATCAGGTGGAACTGGTCTCGGATGAAGTTGTAAAAGTCGTACTCGTAGCGCATGCGGTGGTACAGCACCTGAAGGGCCTCCAGAGTGGGCGTGTGCTTACGCACCGTGCCAGTCATGTTCCCCATCTTCCTGTAGTCTGCGGAGACAGAGAAACAGACCAGGAAGTTATTAATGTATGGTTAAAATGTGAAGAAAATACATATTGTCATCCATCAAAAGGAGAGTTAGGCCTATTGTAGATCACTTTTGAGGTATGAAAATACATTTCCGACAAAGTTTGTTTTTGGAGTGAACTATTCCTTTAAAGATTAATCATTTCAATGCAGTGTAACAGGCTTATACATGCCAGGGTGTGGTTGTGTGTGTACAAGTGTTTCCTCTGGAAAAATCTACCTATCTGCATTTACCCTATTGGGCTAATCATTAGTTGAGCAGCAGGTGAGCCGCAAAAAAATCAGCTGCTTGCGGGTCGGAAACATTTTAAATCAATATAATACACTTTTTAAAAACCCAGGAGCTTATTGTGTAACATTGTGTTGCAAATTCCATTCTATGAGTGGCGAGGCAGACATAAGGCTACCAGCCACGCACACTTTGATTCCAGCCACGCACACTTTGAGAGTGTGTGGAGACGGGAACGGTCCCTTATTTGTGTGGTGCTAAAACGTTCTAATGTCCACACGCAGAACTTATGCTCCCTCTCCACGTGAGAATACGACACGTTGCCAAGTTTACTTTCCCTATATAGCCTAGCTCACGCTAAAATGACTAACGTAGGCCTGGCTGGATAAATACAAAGAAAGGTTATGATAAACGTGGAAACAGGTGAAGTGAAATCCCCAGTTTAGAAGTACAACAACGCGTTAGATGGTTACATAGCCTGCACAAAGTGCAAGCAGGTAGGACTATTTGCTTTAAATAATTGTTCATTATCAGTTAATAAGTATTTTACATTAATTCAGGCTTTTTTCATTAGACGTACGCAGGCCATATAAAGTGTAAACAGCTACGGCTGGCAAAGGTTTGAGTATCCTACTAAATAAATGTAGCCTATTTTTGCAGCCTATATTTGATTCTGGGAATTCCCTCCCTATGCAGTCATGTAAAGTACTTAAGTAAAAATACTTTAAAGTACTACTTAAGTTGTTTTTTGGGGTATCTGTACTTTAAATAAATAAAAAACAAGAAAATGATGCCATCGGTTTGCTTAATATAAGGAATTTGAAATAATTTATACTTTTACTTTTACTTTTGATACTTAAGTATATTTTAGCAATTACATTTACTTTTGATACTTAAGTATATTTAAAATCAAATACTTTTAGACTTTTACTCAAGTAGTATTTTACTGGGTGACTTTCACTTTTACTTGAGTCATTTTCTATTAAGGTATCTTTACTTTTACTCAAGTATGACAATTGCGTACTTTTTCCACCACTGTCCCTATGGCACTGTTAACTTGAATGCGCCTTGAGAGGAATATTTATCTCACATAGAACACACAACAACAAGCCTACTAGATAAATAGATCAACTATTTTACTATGGGGTTGGCAGATTTTTCTATTCATTACACATTTTGTTGCAGAGGAAAAGTAAATGTGGTCTATTCCAGCATCTTTAAAGTGGGCCTCGGCCGAAATATATTTTCATGTTCCATATTTTTTGCCGTGGCGGTAATGATTTTACCATGGCAGTGCCACAGTTAAATAACTTCTGTGGAAACTCTGGTGTGTAGGCCTACCTGGGCTCTTGTAGATGTTCAGTACGTCAGTAAAGTAGTGCGGTAACAGTCTCTCTAGAAGAAGCAGCACATCTTCCAGCTCCTCTAGGATCCCCACAATAAGGAAGTTCTCTAGAACGTTCTGTTTGGCCCTCTCCAGAGCCCATACTCCCGGCTCCCTGAAACACACAGAACAACAGGCACAGTCAGAGGAAAATATCTAGCAACCCAGAGGGAATTATAACCAATGATTAATTGTAATACCACTCATACTTTAATAAACATTCGCAAAAATATTAATACCAGTCAGGATAATGTTACCAAATTTGGAGCCTGATTCCCTGCAATACAGGTCTTATTACCTGCACTGGGGGTGCTGTCCACAGAAATATGGGATGATGTAGAAGAGTCTGGGGTTGGAGCATTCTGGGTAATTCTCCAGGATGCACACATTGATGTCCTGGACAGGAGGGAGACCGAAGAGACAGCCCATCAGAAACACACTCAGAAAGACAGACAATCACCTTCAGGTTGCACAGGAGGTTGGTGGCACCTTAATATGGGAGGATGGGCTCGTGGTAATGGCTGGAGCGGAATCGGTGGAATGGTATCAAATACATCAAACACATGGTTTGATGCTATTCCATTCCCGCCGTTCCAGCCATTATTATGAGCTGTCCTCCCCTCAGCAGCCTCCAATGTGACAGGTTGACGCCTACTTTTCTGAAAGAATAATGGGATTGAATGAAAACATTAGTGTAATTCTACATTACTCTCACTAGGTGGAACTCTTCACCAAGTCTTCTCCTCTCTTAGGAACTCGTACTACTTTTTGATGGTTAGCGTTGGTAAACAGATTATGGTGGACAATAATCATTGACATTACTAAAGAATTATGGTGGACAATAATATGCATTGTAAACAGTAACATTTTGAAAACAAGCTGCATTATGACTATAAAATAACTTTTTGTTTGAACCATATTTTATATTTTATTTTAACTAATCAAAAATGAACTCAAAATAATAATTAAGATGCACTCCAGAAACTTCCATTGGCACTATTCAATCTGTAAATCATGTTATGTCATTATTAACTCAAATTAATTGATGTGAAAGTTTAATTGTATTTATTTGAACTATTTATGATTTTAAAAGACACTATCTTCAAGCCACTCTCCGACAGCCTAAATAAGACATGCAGATTCCTATAAGCAGATATTAGCTCATCTGTTTCCTACTCAGTGGAATATGTAGGATATCTCAAGAGCAACATGTAGTGAGAGGTCAATGGTATTATTTTCTGTCCAGAATGATGACAGTTAACTGTCTCGTAATGCAGACCAATACACAGAAACAAGGTTAACCTTTGGTCTCCTCAGCTACCCACATGATGTTGGCAATGCAACCAACATCCCAATCCAATCCCACCATCCCAATCCCACCATCTTCTCTCCCTCCTGACCCACTTCCTCAGTAAAAAAAGAAAATAAAGTGTCCTAAGGCAGGAGCCACTGGAGCAGAGCAGTGAAACACTAAACCACCTCTCTGTTTAACCAGTGGGCTGAACGAAGGATGCCCACTGAGACTAATTTAAAAAAGAAAGAGAGATTAAAAACACATAAAGGAGTGAAGTCAGCCAGTCTTTTCGCTCTCTCTCTGCTACAAACCCAAGAGTCAAATCCATGTCAGGTCAGGTGACGTAAGCTTTATAGACAGCAACGAGGCCTGGGCAACACAACACTCAAAAACACATGAAAGATACACACTCACACCCATTCACACACACAAGCACGCATGCAAGCTCACACACACACACACACACACACATACACACACACACACACACACACACACACACACACACACACACACACACACACACACACACACACACACACACACACACACACAGTCTTGTACAGCTAACCTTGTGGGGACACACAATTCAGTCCCATTCAAAACCCTAACCCTAACCCTAACCCTAACCTTAACCCTAACCCTAACCTTAAACCAAAAACCTAAGCTTAACCCTAACCCTAGCTCCTAACCCTAACCCTTAACGTAATTCTAACCCTAATTCTAACCTTAACCCTAAACCCCTTAGAAATAGCATTGACCTCGTGGGGACTAACAAAATGTCCCCAGTTGGTCAAATGTTTGTTCGTTTGCTATTCTTGTGGGGACTTCTGGTCCCCACAACAATAGTTAAACACACGCACGCACGCACACACACTCACACGCACACACACTCACACACACACACACACACACACACAAACACACACACACACACACACACACACACACACACACACACACACACACACACACACACACACACACACACACACACACACACACACACACACACACACACACACACACACACACACACACACACACACACACATAACACGCACACATCAAAACCCAGACCCATTCCTCTGAGTTGAAACAGGCACCAGCCTATAAGGTGAAGAGGGTGCTGACAACAATAAAAAGAGCAGGAGGTCTTGTGTGCTGTTGGTTTATTTCACTGTGGCCTACATGCTGATAGGTGAGAATGTCCTCAGTTTTACTTGGAAAAGGACAATTTGTCAAGTTAACAGCTGGAGCCTAGACGCCTCACCACAGAGGGTAGACTTTTCCTGCAGTCAATGACCAAAAGCACCCTTTTTGGCCTCATGGGTGGACTATTCATAAAAAACATTATTGAAAGAAACCCACCAAAGATCCGGTGTTTCTATGTCAAACAGTTTTGTTATATTTCAGTCTTCTGTGATGTACATAAAGTGTAATATTGGGATGCAGACTCAAAATTGAATACAACTCTATATCTGACATGGTACAGGTGTCTTCTTCTTTTTAAGCCCATAACCATCTGTGTGAGGTGTATACTTCTGTTTCAAAGTAGATTTGTTTAAGACTACCAAGAATCACTTTGTGTGACCCTATATCCCACTGCAGGAAAAGGTTAGCTAAGCCAGAGAGACCCAGAGAGAGAACCAGAGGCCCAGGCCTTGTGTTTCTCAGGGCACCAGAAGGCTAGCCCGGGTCTGGGGTGAGAGGAGAAGGGCTAGGGGTAAGAGCTAGGAACCAGGTGAATGGATTTGAAAGGACCCCACACTGAGAAGCACATAAATACTACACACACACACAATTTAGCAAAATACTGTACATTCTCCCATCAATTAGAACTATAACTGTTTTTGGAATAATGTCTTACTCCATCCAGGGAAGCAGGAATGAGAGAGAGTGTGTAGTGGGAGTAGGACAGTATATGTTCCCATTCTGGAACCACTAAGCCAGATCCTTGCAGTCCTTGTTTTCACACTTATCAACAAAGTCGGAGCTGTGACTCACAAGACATTTGACTTCACTGTGATCCTCCCCCCTTATACACATAAAACATGACTTACTGTACCCACAAAAACAGAGAGAGAGGGAGAGGGAATGGGAGAGGGAGTGGTAGGATGGGGCGTGTGTGTGTGTGTGTGTGTGGTGTGTGAATTATTATGATATCACTAAGGCTGCAGGAAGTGTTGGGTTGCATTTCACATACCCACTATTAAAGACTACAGTCTCTCACCCGGCTCTGGGCCTGTCTGGGGTTCTGTGGTGTTAATGATACTGGGACACCTGGCGTACAGTCAGGTCACAGCGCAAGACACAGACCTGGCAGGAAGCATGTAAAGGAGACATGTCATAAACATGACATATTAGCTTCATAAACATTCATAAGCTTTGAGTGGGCCCCTGTACCCACATAGGGACAGACTGGGGCCACGCCACGATGATGTAGCACTAAAGAAAGCCTTATGAAACCTGGATGCACTGGGGCTTTGATAACAGACTACCATTTCCCCTCATACTTGCTCTTCTTCTCTACCCCTCAATTTCTCAAACGCTCTATTCCTCCCACCAAAAAACATAATGAATTTCATCTTAAACCCACGAACCCTGCGGGCAACACAATATGAGAGAAAAGGACACCTGTCAGTTCCTGTCTTTGTAGATGATAGGTTTAGAGAGGAGGATGTAATCCTTTCAGTCAGTGAGTGCCTTTTCGACTGTCTCTCAGATACGCTGCTCTGCATTTGGACTGGGTACATGCATGTTGACTGACAACAGGGTGCAGAACAACTGGAAGAGGCTTCAAAGGAACCACAAGAATCCAAGAGAACCCAGAACACTGGTAGACCACGCAGGCATTGTGTTACAGTCAATAGAGACTATGGCTAAAATGTAATTGTAGGAGCAAATCAGTGTCTTCTCTCTGCATCTCTCTCGCTCTCTCTCTCTCTCTCTCTCTCTCTCTCTCTCTCTCTCTCTCTCTCTCTCTCTCTCTCTCTCTCTCTCTCTTCCCCTCTTTTGCATTCATTTGGAGGATAAAGGGATGGATGTGATCTGTTCACTCTCTGACTCTGCTCTTTCTAATGGCCTCTGAAAACGGCATTGGCAGCAGACGAATATTGAAGAATGTCTGTATCCCGATTCTTAAAACCCTTCTGGGCCTCTTCTCCTTCTCTCCATGATCACAGACTGTGGACAAGAAGCCAAAAAGCCGGGAGAGGTGAAGGCAGTGGGAGAGAGAGAAGGGACAGGAAATGATACGCATGACTCTGGCCGGTCCCCCCACACACAGGGAGCCGTGCCAGGAAGTCCCTCCTCAGTACGACACTCGATATGGGCGCCTGCTCCGCTCGCAACTTTAGGGGACCTATGGGAATCTATTAACAACTACACACACCCACACGCACCCACACGCACGCACCCACACGCGCGCATGCACGCACACGCGCACGCACACACACACATACACACACACACACAGGGTGGAGAATACATATTTTGGCCTCCCTGCTATGTTGCATGGGGGGAAAAAATAACATTAGTATTGGGAAGGCAACTCAACGGGTACACACACACACACTCATTGTTCCTATTCTTACTGAGGATTATGCAGCTTGAATGGTGTTGTTGTTAGTGTAGCACCCACTACTACTGTATCCTAACTGGTCCTAAGCTCTCAACTGGTTACTGTGGGAGAAAGTCCAACACTGCTTGTTTTGGCCAAAACACATTTCCAGTCACCAAAAATGTGTCATGTGAGGAAGGCAGATGAAGATAAAGGTTGACAGCTAATCATCCACTGTTTCTCTTTTACTATCTGATGTGTAGACAAGGCATGCCTTGGCAAGAACAACGCTGGGTGCCCGCCAGGACATCTTTTCTGAAGTGTGTGTGTGCTTTGTCATCAGAGTAAACCAGGTAAAGGGTCAGAGAGGGTGAGTATAGAGTTGCTCTGGCACTGTGTCTGTGTGTCTGAGGCTGAGCTGCTCTGATCAGTTAGACAGACCTGGTCAAAAGACAACACCTCTTTCAGTCTACTACACTGGTCACTCTTACAGCTACAGTACACATATGATTCGTAGCCAAATAACTCATGACAAAAGCATGAGTTTGTGTGCCTGTTCACATGACTGCGGTCTGCCGAACGCATTACAGGGGGCAAACTACCCGCCCTCCAAGACACATACAGCACCCGATGTCACAGGAAGGCCAAAAAGATGATCAAGGACATCAACCACCCGAGCCACTGCCTGTTCACCCCGCTATCATCCAGAAGGCGAGGTCAGTACAGGTGCATCAAAGCTGGGACCGAGCGAATGAACAACAGCTTCTATCTCAAGGCCATCAGTCTGTTAAATAGCCATCACTAGCACACTAGAGGCTGCTGCTGCCTATTGAAATCACTGGCCACTTTAAGAAATTGAACACTATTCACTTTAATAATGTTTACATATCTTGCACTACTCATCTCATATGTATATACTGTATTCTATTCTATAATATTCTACTGTATCTTAGTCCATGCCGCTCTGTCATTGCTTGTCCATATATGTATATATTCTTAAATCCCATTCCTTACTAGTTTTGTGTGTATTGGGTATATGTTGTGAAATTCTTAGATATGACTTGTTAGATATTACTGCACTGTCGGAGCTAGAAGCACAAGCATTTCGCTACACCCGCTATAACATCTGCTAAACATGTGTATGTGACAAATAACATTTGATTTGATTTGATTTGATGCGTGTGTGTTAGTGAGTAAAGAGGGAGTGGGGCTGATGGGAAATGTAAGAAGTCTACCACAGGAATGTCTCAATAACTCATGCATTAGGGCCGAGACATGGGTGAGGAAACTGACAGTGTTCTTTCATTGACACCTCCTGTACACACAGAACAGGACACAGAACAGGACACAGAACAGGACAGGACACAGAACAGAACACAGAACAGGACACAGAGCAGGACACAGAGCAGGACACAGAACAGGACACAGAACAGGACACAGAGCAGGACACAGAGCAGGACACAGAACAGAACACATAACAGGACACAGAGCAGGACACAGAACAGGACACAGAGCAGGACACAGAACAGAACAGAACACAGCGCAGGACACAGAGCAGGACACAGAGCAGGACACAAAACAGGACACAGAGCAGGACACAGAGCAGGACACAGAGCAGGACACAAAACAGGACACAGAGCAGGACACAAAACAGGACACAGAGCAGGACACAGAGCAGGACACAGAGCAGGACACAGAGCAGGACACAGAACAGAACACAAAACAGGACACAGAGCAGGACACAGAACAGGACACAGAACAGGACACAGAGCAGGACACAGAACAGAATACATAACAGGACACAGAGCAGGACACAGAACACAGAACAGGACACAGAACAGGACACAGAACAGGACACAGAGCAGGACACAGAACAGGACACAGAACAGGACACAGAACAGGACACAAAACAGGACACAGAGCAGGACACAGAGACACTCTCAGGTGAGCCAGTGGCAGCTCCCCTTTACTGTAGGAGGGGGCCCTCTTGCGCTGCATACTTTAATAACTCAAGTCACATGCTACGGTACTCTTGGGACCCTGAGCAGAACTTAATTACCCAGTCAGACTCAGACTCACTCCAGCCACAATTACATTCACTTCACTATGTGTGTTTGCTAATGTGGCTGGCTCAATGTGTGTTATGGTTATTGTGAGGGCCTCTAACAACACACTGGTGTGTGTGTGTATGTGTGTTCTATACTTTTTAATTATGTAACACAGTTGGTATGTAACTAACTCGGGATGTGTGTGTGTTTGTGTATGTATGTGTGTGCACGTGTGTGTGTGTGTCAACCAGCAAACATGCCTAATTGGAGGAGCACTAAGAGGAATTCCTATTGCTGCCTCCATCTCTCCACAGATTACACCAATCAAGCGCACCACTAACAAAACTGTATGATTTACCTTTTGAACCTTACTTAAATGGGACCTCCACTCAATAAAACACACACAAATCACATAGAAATTATAGTTTGAAAATAAAACGAAAGCAGTAAATGCCATTAGAAAAGCGTGAGACGTCCAATATCACCACAGACTATTGAGTTCCATACTGCAGGGTTAAACAATACAAACATACAGACATACAGACGGACAGACAGATAGCTCTGGTCTCTAACTAACCGTCAGATTTGGTCTAACTCAGTCAAGTCTGTAATTGAGTTGTAGGTAGTTCGAGGTTGAGAGGGATGGAGGAATGGGAGGACAACAGCCCTCAACGGGCAAACGATTCGTTACCCTTCCTTTCCATGCCACACCACGTATCCTGTATCTTCAAGGAGTAGACCTATGGCTTTATTGTAGAACTATTATCAGGAACTCTTTCAGGGCTTCATACATTCAATACCATAAGGCTGTAACTAATACAGTATTATTATTATTATTATTATTATTATTATTATTATTATTATTATTATTACAGTATATGCTTAGCCTCACCTGATTATCTTTCTCAAATATGTCATTATGGTAAGAAGAAAAACAGTTTCATGTTCCAACATCTAAATCAGTTGAACCTAAGGTACTCATGCAGAGTCAAAAACATTCAAAAACATATATAATCCATCTAATCTAAAACCTTCCAATTAAGACTGAGCTGTTTATCAATTTCCTTTTGTAGAATGTTCGAGAACGAGACATCTCGTATACTTTTTCCATCTATTCTAATAAGTTCTACAATAACATGTGCATTATTGCCAGAGAATAATGGAAGCATTACACAGCCTGCCTGACCATGAATCAGGTGGAGACATGGAAGGACTGTGTGTAATCTAATAACTCAGTCATACAGTCAGTTACTGTTGAGGTCAGAATGATGCTCATACTACAGTAATGTCCTGGACCATTAGCATTCAAACCAATACACTGATGCTACTTATGGAAAGAAGAAGAGATGAGCAAAGGCCTAGACTGTTGGCCAAGATATGAAAGATGGAAAAAGAGAGGGAAAGAGATGGATAGAGTTCCACAATAAAGGAGGAGTCTCACCAGGTATCTCTCGTCACCCTTCATCCCAGGTGTTCGGATGAGGTGATTCTGCTCCCCCCTCCAGTCCCCGAAACGTCGGAAGAAGTAGTTGGAGAGGAAACGGTTAATGGGGTCCCGTATGATGTTGATGTAGACTGGCTGCTCTATCCTGAACCTGACAGACAGAGGGACAGATGGATGGACGCACATTTATACAGTGTACATAGTACAGCTCTCCACAGTGGGGCAGTATTGGGGCCTAGTTGATAAGGACATGGGCAGCTGACTTACACTAAGTGTACAAAACATTAGGAACAGGAACACCTTCCTAATATTCATTGCACCCCCTTTTGCCCTGAGAACAACCAATTCGTCGGGGCATGGGCAAGGTGTCGATAGCGTTCCACAGGGATGCTGGCCCATGTTGACTCCAATGCTTCCCACAGTGGTGTCAAGTTGGCTGGATGTCCTTTGGGTGGTAGACCATTCTTGATACACACGGAAAACTGTTGAGCCTGAAAAACCCAACAGTGTTGCAGTTCTTGACACACTCAAACCGGTGCACCTGGCACCTACTACCATACCCTGTTCAAAGGCACTTCAATCTTTTGTCTTGCCCATTCACCCTCTGAATGGCACACATACACAATCCATATCTCAATTGTCTCAAGGCTTAAAAACCCTTCTTTAACCTGTCTCCTCCCCTTCATCTACACCAGGGTTCCCCAACTAGCGGCCCGCGGGTGATTTTATTTGGCCCCCCAAGTTTGGGCTTCTTGCGGTCAATTTGCAGTCTACAAATTATTTGTAATTATGTTCCGGCTCCCTGACCATCCACAAACAAAAATGAGTCTAGTTGATGATCCCTGATCTACACTGATTGAAGTAGATTCAACAGGTGACATCAATAAGAGATCATGCTTTCACCTGGATTCACCTGGTCAGTCTATGTCATGCAAAGAGCAGGTGTTCCTGATGTTTTGTACACTCAGTGTATATTGCCATTGTTGGTAAAGACATTAAATGAAATTTCCTCTCTTGTTATCAATGTCAAGACTTTTCTGAAAATGCAAACTATAGGAGCGGTTTTGATTAAAAACGTTGTCCAGTCATAGCTAGAACAGTAAAACTCCACTGTTTCAGGTGGTTCTGTGTGCCATTGAGATCTTAGCATCATAGATGGATGGATGGTGCCAGTTGTCATACGTGGTGTGCTCTGCTGTAGTTACCGGGTGAAGTTGAGAAAGTGGACATGTCTGGTGTACAGGAAAGGCTGGGGGATGTTGCTGATGTTCCTCATAAGGTCCACCTGAAAGACACACATCAAGAGAAATGACTGTACTAGTCTATACTTGTATCAAAGACAGTATATCTCTCCAGGATGGAACCAGAACCAAACATAAAGTTCATTTAGACCCATTTTTACAAAACCCTTGTGTGCTTTACTAGGCGATGATTGAATATCTGTAATTAATTACAAATTAATTTAACATGTTCTGGCTTCAGCAAAGAAATCGATTAGGAGGTTGTGGAGACCTCCATCTCACTGTGCCAGAGCCTGACAACATCATCATGTTGGAGACCCCCTGTCCACTGTGCCAGAACCTCACGTCATACAGGCTGGAACGAGAACCCCGAGCCCCTTATCTCCCATTATAACATTAATGAGAGCAGCTAAACCACACCACATGTTATGTTATCCTTCTGTGGGTCTGCCTGTTGATAAAGCCCATCTGGATCTAGTGTGCTGGTGATAGCCATGACTTTCTGAAAACACACTGAGAGGAAAAAAACATCTACCCAAAACACTGTCCTCAGGTTTCATTCTGTGAAACGACTAGCAGAGAAAATCAATTGGAACAATGAAATGTTCGCAATGTGTATTGTTCATAACCATATGTAAAATATGATAATTCACAGTTTTGTGTTCCATATCATCCCAGCCTAGGTGGGTGTTCTCCACCCCTGTGGTTCCCTAGGCCTGCATGGAGAGACAGGTCCAGACCTGTACCCCAGGTGAGCTCCATGGTGGGGGTCACACCTGGCCCTGAACCCTGGGGGTGGAGATGGGACAGGTGGGACAGGGAAACGATGGAGGGCTGACCCTGCCATAACCTTGGCTGAGCTCACCAGCATTACTCAAATGGACAAATAAACTGAAGGAAAAAGGTGGGGCCTTGATATCGATTGCGACTTGTTATATAGTCATTTGTTATCTAGTGTGATAGCATTATGGTTAATATGCCTACAGTACAACCAACAATTATACATATTTTGTGACATCTAGTCCCGTGTAGCTCAGTTGGTAGAGCATGGCGCTTGCAACGCCAGGGTTGTGGGTTTGATTCCCACGGGGGACCAGTATGAAAATGTATGCACTCACTTACTGTAAGTCTCTCTCTCTCCCCTCTTTCTCTCTCTCACACTCTCCCTCCATACAGAAAAAGCTAAATTCTGCTAAGACTTCCAGACCAATTAGCCCAAAGTGTATACTCCCCACCACACCCCATCCCCTCTCCCTACACCCTAAACACGTTTGGGTTGATTTAACGGGAAAAGGGAAGGCCAAACACACACACACATAACCCCCCTCTCATTCAGGAAGGGAGGAGAGTAGAGAAAGATGGGGGAGAGGGAGAAAGACTGAAAGACGAGGATAGTCTGGGATTCCAGGAATATTTGCTGCCCCCCTCCCTCTCTTCCTGATTGAACGCTGTACCTTAAAGGCTTCCTGGTTGGGCTCATCACATCACTGGGGTTGGGCTAGCGTAAACAGACTAAACTTCTCTGCTACTGCATATGTCCCTCAACACCCCACCCCCCTCACCTCTCCCTTCAATCTCTCCACCTCTCCCTTCAAACTCTCTCCACCTCACCCCTCCACACTCCCCTCACCTCTCCCTTCAAACTTTCTCCCCCTCACCCCTCCACACCCCCCTCTGTCTTCAAACTCTCTCCACCTCACCCCTCCACACCCCCCTCACCTCTCCCTTCAAACTCTCTCCACCTGAGCGCTCCTCACCACCCACTGTCTTCAAACTCTCTCCACTTCACCCCTCCACACCCCGATATGTCTTCAAACTCTCTCCACCTCACCTCACCACACACAACCCTCCCTTCAAACTCTCTTCACATCACCTCTCCACACCCCCTTTCCCTTCAAACTCTTTCCACCTCACCCCTCCACACCCCCTAAGGTTACGGTTAGGGTTCAGTTTAGAAAAAGGGTTAGGGTAAGGTTAGGGTTAAGGTTAAGTTTAGGGTTAGGATAAGGGTTAAGGTTAGGGTTAGAGCTTGGGTTAGTATATAGTTAGTTGAAATGTTAGTTGAAATGTTACTCCCACCACTTACCCCTGCTCACCATATCTCTCCCATCCACCCCACCCCTGAACCAGAAGAGGCTGGTGGGAGAAGCTATAGGATGACGGGAATCAATGGAATGGAGTCAAACACGTTGTGTTTGGTACCATTTCATTTATTCTACTCCAGCCATTCCAATGAGCATGTTCTCCTTTGGCTTATCCTCTGCTCTGAATCCAAAAAATTGATTGGAGGGGATTTGTCAGACTTGTTGTAGGAAGACATCTAATCCCAACATTATGTTTACAGTAGGTTTAAAACAAGGCTCAATAACTCTCTTTGAAAGAGAGGTCATCGTTACTTTCAAGGTAGTGTAAACCAATCAAATCTATTTCAAGTCATCTACTCCAAGCCAGGGCCGGACCATTTCAATGTTTGCATATCCGTGGTAGCTAGTATACAGGAACATGGGGTCCATGGCAGAGCTGTGTCTGTTTGCTGTGTAACATCTTTGGTGAGAGAGAGAACAGAGCATCACACAGCAACACAGAGAAACTCACAGAAAAGCTGTGTTGCTATTTCTGACCATGCTAAAATAAAGCCATCTCTCCCTCAGGTCCTGTAGGCCTGCTATAGAGAGAGACAGACAGATCACTATACAATGTGGGTACATAGGGCTCCACAGGGCTCCAGAGGGTAGGGGACCTTAACCTGTTTGGCTACCCAGGCTGGGACCATCGGTTCTGAGCAAATGCATTAGCAGGCCACTGGCTGAGCCAAAGGATAATGGTCCAACACTCCTGTCCCCAACCAGACTGGAGCTAAGGAGACCAGCATCTCTAAACTTAGACAGCATGCATCTGGATCTGCATAAGTCAACACACACATATATGCACACCCACACACAGCTACTCTGAGAGGACGAGTTAGTGGACCGTTGACAGAGGTGTTTTATGTCTCTCTCTCTCTCTCCCTCTTAATGATTCTAGCGGTGTTCTGACGCTGTGTAAAGCCAAGCGTTCAGGCTTGAGGAATGTTTAAACTACCTGTTTCAATATTGGCTTTAATTAAATATTTACTTCAAATCTAATGTGTCAGTAATGGTTATGAATATTTAGCATCTACTTACCATTAAAACATTCAAAATTGGTAGAAATACCTTCTTTTTTTTTCTTCTTTTTTTATATTTCTACAGCATACATTGACACTGATGGAAAAGCCCTATAAGGATATGAAACATTACCACATAGGCTATGGCACAGAAATACACCATCATTCTCTTGCTCTCTGAAGATTCTGAGAAAGAGTCTGCTTAAATTGCTGTTAGTCGGCGGGAAGTGTAATTTATAGGGCATATGAGGGCATATTTTATTGGTCTGGCATGATGGAGGATGCCTGAGAGGGGTCCTACCACAAGACAGGTGTGCCTAGTTAACTTCAGTCAGTACAGTCAGCTTTCTAATTAAAATTTTCCCCAAATACCACTAGAATAAAGGAAGATGAAGAGAGAGAGAGAGACAGAGAGAGAAAGACAGAGAGAGAGAGAGACAGAGAGAGAGAGAGAGAGATAAATACACATTTTATCATTTAGAATGACTACCGTTCAGTAATGTTTTCATTTGTGTTGGCCTTTCCCATGACACAGCCTTGCATTTCAACATGTCTCTGAGGGATGTGGTTTTAAACGCACGCAGCCCTTCCTCTATAAATGCTGTGTTGATGTCCTTAAGATGCTCTCGGAAATCATAAAAATACATTTCCCATCCCTTCAGCCTGTTCTTAGAAAGACTGAAGGACAATACAGTAGCTTCAGCGTTAAGTGGTAGCATTAGGACATCACTCAATAGAGGCAAAAAGGTATTGTGGCTCCTTTCTCCAGGGACCCCCCAACATATTTTGCCATGGTGCAGAGAGAAAAATTTGCTATTTTATAATGCTATTCTAAATATTTTGTCATGAGGCTAAGAGAAAATGTTGACATTTTAAAGCTAATTTCCTGCAATTCTACACTTTTTGCCATGGGGCAAGGGAAAAAATTGTTTTATAGCTCATCTCATGCTTTTGTCCATATTTTGCAATGAGTCTGAGATAAAATGTTGCCGTTTTAAAGCTAATTTCCTGCAATTACACACATTTTGCAATCATATGCTATCAAACGTTTAAAATTGTGTTGTGGGCCCCCGGGGCACCTGCCCCTGCGTGCCGATTCGGTAATCGGGCAACGCTCCTCTGTCATCCCATCTCCGACCCTTAACGCAGACCCCCTCAACCACCACCGATCTCCCTCCTTATCTCCCTCCTTATCTCCCTCCTTATCTCCCTCCCTTTCTCCGTCTTTACCTGTTCATGTTTGGTGACTCGTGTCATACCTGTTCATGTTTGGTGAGACGTGTCTTGTTGTGGATGTCTGAGGAGACCAGGTTGAACTGATGTCTCTCTGCTAGTAACCTCAGTAGGATGACTACCGTCCTGCTGCCACACTTCCCCACACGGTTATACACCACCTGACTGGGGAACGGCAGCACCTGCATGGGGGAACAACATAGAACACACACTGCTGAGGAGATGGAGAGAAGCAACAATTATCTAATCAAATAACAATTAGCTAATCAAAGCCACTGATTATTACCTTCTGGAGGTAACATAAGGTTAAGATAAGGGTAAGAATGATGGTAGGTACTCCTTCTCTTAACTCTTACTCTGTCCTTCCTCTCTGACCTCTGACCTATTTTCCCCAGGGGCTGTTCTCACGCGACCCCCGATGCCCTGCCATCCTGCAGATAAACTCCACATTAAGTGCTTTATCATACACATACACATGTACGTGCACACACACACACACACACACACAAACACACACACACACATACACCCTCAAACATACAAACACAGCTGACACTGACACACACACTGGTCACTGTAACGCATCCCTCGATTCCATCTGATAGCAGAAGATTGTCTAAATATTCAGGATCACTGAGAGAAAAATACAGGCAAAGATGCTGTTTGTGTACGCGTGCTCACTGGACATGAGCCTAATTTTAGCTTGAGGACGGCAAGTTTGCACTCATTTGAAAATCAACCCAGAGTCCTGAGGGCCATCGCAACGTTTGCACAGGGGTTCCTGAAGAATGAGGACAATCCTACTGAAATTACCCATGAGAGAAAGAGAGAGAGAGAGAGAGAGAGAGAGAGAGAGAGAGAGAGAGAGAGAGAGAGAAATAAATAGGTTGAGAAAGAGAGAAGGAGCAACGTGCACCCTATTTTCCGAAAGAAAAGGGAAATGAAAGACAAAGCTAGTAGTAGTTGAATAACATCTCAAAGGTGTCACTAGGGATGCTGCTAACCGTTTCCCTGTCATGACTTTTAAACCTTTTTAATATAAATAAAAAGAGTGAAGAATTCAGCAGCGGTAAATTCCTGCCAGCATTCCCAGTCTGGAATGGTGGCTGAGATTCCCCTTGGGGGAAATGCTACACATCTGACAGGGATACTGAAGACATCTCAGGGTTAGTGGGATGGTGCTTAACCCCATGACAGGCATTTTAGTGTAGTGGTCCACATGTCTGTGCCTTTGTGTGTGTGTGTGTGTGTGTGTCTATATGTGCCTGTTTTTCTCCATGTTAACCCCTACATGACCAAACCCCTGTATCCCACTCCACAGTGTTTTGTATGATGAAACCCAGAGCGGTTAGGGCCACACACACCACTTCATTTTGCTCCTCTATCCTGAACTGTATCCCCACCTCGCCCCAGCAGCACAGTAAAAACAGGGCCTGTCACGTATCAATTTGAGGACAGCCCATCACTTTATCAACAATGTATTTCCTGTTTTTCCAGATTGCTGGAGTTACAGGAAATCATCAGAGGATAAAATACTTTGGCAGCGGGTGGAAACAGAAATATGTGTGTTGTTTGGCCTTGGCTTGAAAGAGGGAGGATGAAAAATCCCTTGTGATATCTTTGTTTGCACTTGTGTTGATAGGCACGCGTCTGTCTGTGTCATGTCACATGGTTTACACACTTAACTCCCCTTTGGTAAAACATCATCAATACTGTATGAGGTCGTTCTAGACCTAAAGTGGGTTTATTTCATAGAAAAGAGGGCTGTATTCAATCAAAAGTGTCTGGTGCTAGAAAAAAACAAAATATTCCTCTTGCACATCCTGACAGCGGAATTAGATCCAACTAACAAATAAAACAATTATCAAAGTGTGAAACAATAAGACAATCAACTCTGTATCAATTCTGGCAGCACAGCAAGACATTAGGTTCAAGTGTGTTTCTCTTGAACAGGCCTACCATGTCTCTGTGTTTGTAGTAATACCAGACCGCTCAGTTTATCACCTTCTAATGGCAGTGATGACATATCTGCTGTATTTGCATGAACAAAAAAAAATCCAGGTTTTTTAGCATTAGCTCACAGAGGGCAGGGAACCCTAGGGGCTTAGCCACCCCAGTACAACCCCTCTGATGTGGTTGCTAATGGTAGCTAGCGGCGGCCAAACTTTGATCTGAAAGGAGGGAAGAAAAATAGGGGGGAAAACCACAAGCAGTAGCCAGGCAGCTAATATAGCCTACACAAGAGCACAGCGTTTTACAGTAGCCTATAAGTCACCCACTAAGCATTTAGGCCTCTTTTTTTGGTCCTGTTGTGGCACCTTTCTTTTTTGCAGTTTGGACTGACCTTGATTTCAACGTCCAAGGACGTAGATTTTTGGTGCGTTCCAGACCAAATCTGAACCAATCATAGACGTCTATTTTTGGTTCAGATTTTTGTCCGGTCTGGACCGGCCTTTATTTCAACGTCCTCAGACATCCGGTTTGTACCGGCCTATATTTGGCCCAATCATAGCCGTCTATGTTTCACAAGTTTGGACAGCACAGTACAGCACAATTCAGTACTGTAGAGCACAGCAGAGTACAGTACATTACAGTAGAGCACAGTAAAGTACAGTAAAGAAAAGTAAAGTACAGTGTACCGTATTTCAAGTAATGTACCCTACTTTACTCTAATGCACTCTACTGAACTAAATTGTACTGTACTCTACTGAATTAAACTATACTGTACTATACTCTACCCCTTAGGGGGGCGCCAGAGTTCACAGGGGGGGATGCGTGATCTCATTTGCTTTGAGGTCAAATGTTCCACTATAATTTAATTGTAAAATTAATACATTTTAAAATGTTATTAAAAATCATATGCTTGCAATGCCAAGGCAGATCTAAAAAATAATAATAATGTCAGAGAAACGTAAAAGCGGTAATTCCCCAGGAAAAAAAATTGTGCACGTCAATGACCCACGCTCAATCAGTTTTAGCTAGCAGCTCGTTTTTCCTGCAGTCAGAGCATCACTATTTTATGAATAAAACAACATGTCTAAGAAACGTAAAAGTGCTGATGACTCATCATCAAAAAGAAAGTAAGGCTATATCTCGAGAGTTATCTTAACTTTGGTTTTATTGAAGGACAGGACAGGACTCGGCCAGAATGTGTCATTTGTGGCGAGAAGCTAGCTAATGACAGCATGAAGCCAAGCAAAATGCAACGACACCAGGAAACAAAACACCAGGAGACTATTGGTGAAGGTCAGGATTTTTTTGAGAGGAAGAAGCAGTTGGCACTATCAAAAAAAAAAGATCCACTGACATCAGAAAAGCATTTGAAAGAGCAGACAGTGATTTACACAGTGCCACGGAGGCATCATTTGAGTGTTTGCTATTAATTGCCAAGGCTAAAAAGCCGCACAATATTGGAGAGCAGCTAATCAAACCCGCCTGCCTGAAAATTGTAGAGAGGCTGTGTGACCCACAGGTGGTGGATAAAGTGAGAACCGTCCCACTCTCTGACAACACTGTCAAAGACAGAATTGATAAAATGGCTGGAGATTGTCAAAACCAGCTGCACGAGAAGCTTAGGAATGTTCCCTTTTCCATTCAGTTGGATGAAACAACAACAGTGTCAGACGAATCCGTGCTCATCGTTTATGTGCAATATATTGACGGTGATGACTTGAAACAAGACATTCTTATGTCTACCAATCTAGCCACAAAAACAACAGGCCAAGATATTTTTATAGCTATGGACTCATATCTCTCGACCAACAATCTGCCCTACGAGAATATTGTTGCATGCTGCACTGATGGGGCTGCAGCGTTGATGGGCAAAAACAAGGGATTTAACAGCCGATTGAAGGAAAAAGCCCTGGGGTGCGCAATTTTCCACTGCCTGCTACATCGCCAAGCATTGGCCAGTAAAACACTTTCGGAACTGTTTGCCCAGCTGTGTGAGGATGAAGTGCATCAAACACTGCTGTTACACACAGAGGTACGCTGGTGATACTTGTTTGGGGGAGAAGCTCATTAGAATAATACTAAGCATGCTTTGCAAGTGTTTGTTTTTACATTTACATTTTGGTTATTCAGCAGACGCTCTTATTCAGAGCGACTTACAGTCATTGCATTCAACTAAGGTAGATAAACAACAGACTAAATACAGGCACACACTCCAACATGCATACAGACATGCAGCGGCCTGAACATGCATACAGACATGCAGCGGCCTGAACATGCATACAGACATGCAGCGGCCTGAACATGCATACAGACATGCAGCGGCCTGAACATGCATACAGACATGCAGCGGCCTGAACATGCATACAGACTAGTGTCTGTAACCGTTACTGAGAACGTTATTGTCGTTGAAGTGGTCTTTTATTTTATTCTGTAGATTGGACTACTTTGAACATCATCGCTGCCAGTTGTAAGGCTTTTGAAAAAACTAACATAAGTGCATGTGACAGATGAGAGCAATATTAAATATTCTGTTGCAATTTTCATTTTTTTTTTATTGTGATATAATACTTACTTCATTGAGAATGTGTGTGCAGTTGAAATTTGGCCATAGAATCAATGACTGAAAAATAAGTATTTTTCAATGCCTGTAAATTACGTCTTTTCATCACCCAGAAAATAGGTATTTTGAATGTTCGGAAAATACGTATTTTCACCTTTTATTCAGCACCTAAATGCACCTGATTTCAACGTCCGGAAAATACGTATTTTCAACGTCCGGTAGTTAGTGCTTTTGAGTTCGGTTCATTTCGGTTTGATTATGACAAAATAATCACGGTTTTTTAATTTTGGTTTCGATAATTTTTTACAACATTAAATGCACTATGCATTATGTGGGTTGAATGCTGTAACAACACATAATAAAACAATTAATATAAGTCCCATGATGGTAATGACTGCCCATTACTGCTTATCACTTGTCGTGACGTGACTTTCATTATTGTGATGACTATTATTTATCGAATAATTACCTACTATGTTTAATTGTTACTAGATGAAATTAATCATGTAACAATTAACTCATTAGGAATTTGGGGCACCACGGGAAAAGTTGTTTAACGAGTTACTGTTTCCCGAATTAACTCTAAAGATATTTAGATATCTCTTATTATTTAACAGTCATTTATTAATCACTTACCTCATATCAGTCTCATTCTGAAAGTCGTAGACTCTTTAAGTCTGCACAAACCCGGGTCTTAAAGATCATTCCGTACCACACAAATTGATTTAATTATTTATTTACTAACTAATAAAAAATGATAACACAAGATACAAACACGTACACGGTATAGGTAGGGATTATAAACTTAATACAATGAAAACAGGTCCCTAGCAGACTAACACAATATGACACTTGTTACAAAAGATGGCGAGTTAAAGAGAGAGAGAAAACACTTGGATACACATGGACCTACGCTTACAGTAATCCTAATACTTTGCCCGGAACTGCCGCCCGTTTGGGAAGAAAAGCAATGCATGTATTTACGTGTTGGAGGTCTTCGTCGTGTATCTCTGTTGGACCCAGGCCTTCATGGGAAGGGGTCGATTGGACCTTCTCTTTCGGATGGCCTTTTAGATGTAAGGCTCAGATTGTCCACAAGAAATCACAATGTCCTTCTTCTTAATTGTCTGTTTAATTTCACTCGTTCTGGAAGTGGTCTTCTGAGGACGGCTAATCAGCCGTGTCGATGATCCCCTGTGGGGTGATGAGAGCAGTGTTGTAGACGCTGGTTTGAAGAGAGTAACAGGATGGTCCCACTTAAATTCACCTTCTTAGATACAGTACTTAGAACAGCTACTCAGCAGTAACATTGACTGTTAGTGGAGGCAACTTTGTCGTCTTCACCTCGTGTTGATTTTCAGGGTCGGGACCAATATGGACAAAAGCTGCAGCTTGAGGTCCGTCTAGTCTGATCTGATAATTCTTATCACAATCTTTTATGCACTCTGGTAAAGAGGGCCGTTTCCGTCCTACTGACACGCTCTCTGAGCTCCCACGGGCGTGGCTAGTTACAAGGCAAAAGTATTATCATCACTATGATTTTGTTAGAAAGCTAAATCACATTCCTATCTTCACGAAAACATTGTCTTCCTCCTTGATATTTTCTACACAACGTAAAGGATGTAAACGTGATATACACAGTGTAAAAGCTCTTCAAGTCACAATGTTTTCGTTATAACGCCTTTATAATCACAAAATAGACATTAATTTTCCATATTCCATTTCTCATCATTCCCAACGTTTGGATGTTGAGATATATTGTCCCAATGTTTATTGTTGGATGTTTAAGTTTTTGGACGGCAAAAAAACCTCTGAAACAAAGGCATTCCTTTCACCATAGTAGAATGCCAGAGATAGATTCTCCTCCTCTCTAATGTATGGCAGTGTTAAGGTGTCAAGACCGGCACAGTCCCCCTGTGGGTAGGAGGGTCTGGTTGTTGTCGGCCATTTGCCAAGCTGATGTGAGGCCTTTGATCCTCACCCAGGGAAAGTCATGACACACTTATTAACCATAATTTATTAAAATTACTTTACTTTAATAAAATAATTTCAGATTTGTTTTATTTGATTACTTTATTAATTCATTCCAAGTCATCATCTCATCTCTATAGAGCTGCTGCCTTTGCTGACTGACAAAATCACTATTTAAGTAGTTCTTCAAAGTAAATAAGGCATACTTTTATGACTGCTGAATACCAACTATCAATCACTTAGATAATGTATTTTCAAGTAGAGATACCTTGCGAAGCAACTGCTCTATCCCACTCAATCGCGCATTCTTCTGTGTCTTTTACATAGCAGGCGTAAAACAAACACATACCGGACAAGTAGGCGCGCAATGGATTACAGTAATTGTAGTTAATTACCACATTTTCTGAATTAAACTATGTAGAATTTTGAACTGTTGGAAACTACAACTCCCTAATACATTGCACAGTTCGGGCTTGATCTGATTTATCTCTACAGAAACTGCGCAGTGTGCACATTCAGCTCACAGAAAAACGAACTAAATGGAATTCAAATAATTGAACCGACGTCGGTCAATTAGTTGTTTAAAAACTGAAAAATAACCGAAATGTCGGGTTAATCTCTCAGCACTAATGTCCGGAAAATACACATTTTCAACGTCCGGGGAAAAACATATTTTTACCTTTCATTCAGCACCTAAAATGCACCTGACATCAAAGTCATTTTGCTTACTGGGAAATGACCACAGAAAAGAGGCCAAAAAGGCTGAATTGGGATAATAACCAATTAGAAGTGTATTGAACTATTTAACTCCTATGTTCAAAATGAGTGCCCAATTAAAAGTGCTTTGAACTATGTTGAAAACAAGACCTTGATAGAGAGAGGAAATAGAGGCACTATCAGTCCTTTCTCTCCATTGTAATCCCACTGATCAGTGAGTTAAAAAATTGTGTTTGTGTTCTGTGTAAATAAATAGTGAGGATTCATTATGTTCCTGGCTGACTATTGGCAATTTGGAGACCAGTCAGCCTGTCCAGATGACCAAAAGCCTCTCTGTGGCAAACCCTAGCAGTACAAAAACAAGATTGGTATGAGCCAGATCTCTCATCAACAGTCTTTCCTGTCCATGTGAGCATATAACTCATCTTGGTGAAGTGGTCAGGGAAAACTCTTAGCCCAACTCAGCGCTACTCATCACCACAGTCCAGACCGTTACACCACAGTTCACGCCAGCCCCTGTTCAGACAGATAATACTCTGGCTTGAACTTTACCTCAAAGTTAGCCTGGGTTAGTAGCCTGCACTACAACAGACCTCTCCAAGTCAACTTAATAACATATAAACATGGGCCAGATGTTACCAGGCTTAATTAGGACAGCCAGACCTTCAGATCAGTTCCAAAGAGACACTTAGCCAGACTCCTCACACAGACACAAAGGCACACACACACACACACACACGCTCACAAACACATGCGCACACACGTCAGATAAACTCTGAATACGTAGCCAAAGCTTGCTAGCCTAGCCACATATACGAATGCCACAGAAATGTACGTCTCACCCAAGAGTTGGATTGAGTTGGATTGATAAATATGTCACAGAGAGAAGGGGGAATGTGAGACAGGAAGAAGAGACTGAAAGAGAGGTGGATCAAAGAGAGAAGAGGTGAGAGAATGATATACACTACCATTCAAAAGTTTGGGGTCACTTAGAAATGTCCTTGTTTTCGAAAGAAAAGCCATTTTTCTGTCCATTAAAATAACATCAAATTGATCAGAAATACAGTGTAGACATTGTTAATGTTGTAAATGGCTATTGTAGCTGGAAATGGCTGATTGTTAATGGAATATCTACATAGGCATACAGAGGCCCATTATCAGCAACCATCAGTCCTGTGTTCCAATGGCAAACTTGCTAATTCAAGTTTATCATTTTAAAAGGCTAATTGATCAATAGAAAACCCTTTTGCAATTATGTTAGCACAGCTGAAAACTGTTGTGCGGATTAAAGAAGCAATAATACTGGCCTTCTTGAGACTAGTTGAGTATCTGGAGCATCAGCAATTGTGGGTTCGATTACAGGCTCAAAATGGCCAGAAACAAATAACTTTCTTCTGAAATAGCCTTAATTTCTCAGAACAAGAATAGACTGATGAGTTTCAGAAGGAAGTTATTTGTTTTAGAGAATTAGGAAGTACGTCCAACCGGCCTCACAACCGCAGATCAAGTGTAACCACGCTAGCCCAGGACCTCCACATCCGGCTTCTTCACCTGCGTGATCGTCTGATGAAACTGAGGAGTATTTCTGTTTGTAATAAAGACCTTTTTTGGGGAAAAACTCATTCTGATTGGCTGAGCCTTGCTCCCCAATGGGTGGGCCTGGCTCCCAAGTGGGTGGGCCTATGCCCTCCCAGGCCCACCCATGGCTGCGCCCCTGCCCAGTCATGTGAAATCCATAGATTAGGGCCTAATGAATTTATTTCAATTTACTGATTTCCCTATATGAACTGTAACTCAGTAAAATCTTAGAAATTGTTGCACGTTGCATTTATATTTTTGTTCAGTATAGATACAAGGGTGATAAATAGAAGGGTGGAAATAGGGGATGAAAGAAAGTGTGGATGAGGGTTGATTGAAAGGGATAGAAATAGAGAGGGATAGAAGTGAGATAGAGGCAGACAGATGCAGCTGGCCAGACACAAGGCCCAGTGTGTGTGTGTGCGGGCATGTGTGTTAGTGTCAGTATTTGGTATTTAGAGTGGGTTCACACAAAGCTTCTCCAGACATAGACCTCACCCTTATCCTGCCTGGACTGGACTGGCACACTCACTCACACACACACGCACACACGCACACACGCACACACACACACACACACACACACACACACACACACACACACACACACACACACACACACACACACACACACACACACACACACACACACACACACACACACACACACACAGGGCAGCACATCAGAGAGACATGGAGGAGAGAAAGGGGAGTGTGAAAGAAAAAAGAAAACAAGGAGAGGGAGATAGAAATAAGGTGGGGGATCAGAGGGAGTGTGAGGTAGAGAAAGATGAAGTGATAGAGTAATGAAAAAGAAAAAGAGTGACTGCTGTAGTGATGGTCTTACCCGGGGAGCTGGGGGTCCGTGGTCATCGAGATATGTGGATTCTCCTGTGAAGAAACAGAGGTATAGATATTTAGAATGTGATTATATTCAGGGACTACAGTCCAATAGTGTTCAATCGTATTATGGCAAATCCACTGGCAGAAAGATCAGTTGCATTGAGTTAAGATTCCACAGGCTAGTGACCTCAAGTCAAGGGCTACCAATAAATATCTGAATAAATATCACACAGACAGGAAGGCAATCTATATCCAGCCACAACAATCATCAATAACCACCAATAGCCCGGCCTGGCCAGTCACGATCTCTCTAAGAAAAACAGAGCGGCCTTCACATCCACATAAAGAGTGGGAATGTCATCATGAGTGAGCTATGGCCCATTTATACAGTATCTGCCAGTTGTGAAGCCGTTTCATCTCTGGACAAAGGGTCCCTTGAACCGCCTCACACTGAGGATCTATGCTCTCCTTTCAGCCCACTCTCCAACTCCAGGACCAGGCTCCAGACAGCGGCCTTTTCTTCTCCACTCTGCACTTGGAGTGGAGCGCGTCCAGAGACACTGAGACGCTATACTTCCCATCACCTCTACAACATTCAGAGGAAAGGAGAGAGAGAGAGAGAGAGATTGAGAGAGAGAGAGAGAGAGAGAGAGAGAGAGAGAAAGAAAGAGAGAGAGAGAGAGAGAGAGAGAGAGAGAGAGAGAGAGAGAGAGAGAGAAGGGGGTGAAGGTTGGGTTGTTCTTAAATATAAAGAGAAGGGAGGACCTCTACTCACTGGCAAAATGTATCAAAGCCAACGGTGCAATATTCTAGAACACTGCTGTGCGTACGCATATACGTTTTGGACTATGATAGATGCATTCGTCATTGGTCTGAGCTGTGTCGACCAAAGCATTCTCACTTGGCCTCGGCTCATTGGCACATTAGTTCTAGGCTTGTATAGGAAGTACATTGTATGACTTGGAAGCACTGGCTGTGTCCGAATACCCATACAGTGCATTCGGAAAGTATTCAGACCCCTTGACTTTTTCCACATTTTGTAACATTACAGCCTTATTCTAAAATGGATTAAATTGTTTTTTCCCCTCATCATTCTACACAGAATACCGCATAATGACAAAGCAAAAACACGTTTTTAGACAATTTTGCTAATTTATAAAAATAAAATAAAATAAAATATTACATTTACATAAGTATTCAGACCCTTTACTCAGTACTTTGTTGAAGCACCTTTTGGCAGCAATTACAGCCTTGAGTCTTCTTGGGTATGATGCTACAAGCTTGGCACACCTCTTTTTGTGGAGTTTCTCCCATTCTTCTCTGCAGATCCTCTCAAGCTCTGTCAGGTTGGATGGGGAGCGTCGCTGCACAGCTATTTTCAGGTCTCTCCAGAAATGTTTGATTGGGTTCAAGTCCCGGCTCTGGCTGGGCCACTCAAGGACATTCAGAGACTTGTCCCGAAGCCACTACTGCGTTGTCTTGGCTGTGTGCTTAGGGTCATTGTCCTGTTGGAAGGTGAACCTTCACCCCAGTCTGAGGTCCTAAGCGTTCTGGAGTAGGTTTTCATCAAGGATCTCTCTGTACTTTGCTCCGTTCATCTTCCCTCTATCCTGACTAGTCTCCCAGTCCCTGCTGCTGAAAAACATCCCCCACAGCATGATGCTGCCACCACCATGCTTCACCGTAGGGATGGTGCTAGGTTTCCTCCAGACGTGACGCTTGGCGTTCAGGCCAAAGAGTTCAATCTTGGTTTCATCAGACCAGAGAATCTTGTTTCTCATGGTCTGAGAGTCCTTTAGGTGCCTTTTGGCAAACTCCAAGCGGGCTGTCATGTGCCTTTTACTGAGGAGTGGCTTCTGTCTGGCCACTCTGGTCTGATTGGTAGAATGCTGCAGAGCTGGTTGTCCTTCTGGAAGGTTCTCCCATCTCCACAGAGGAACTCTGGACCTCTGTCAGAGTGACCATTAGGTTCTTGGTCACCTTCCTGACCAAGGCCCTTCTCCCCAGTTTGGCCAACTCTAGGAAGAGTCTTGGTGGTTCCAAACTTCTTCCATTTAAGAACAGACAGCTGCCATCCACCCACAACAACAGGAGCAGTGGAACCTACTGATTCTCCATGGAGTTCTGTGTTCTTCTCTAGTCTAGTCCTCTAGTCACCTTGGCTACATTCACAACACTATGGTTGGATTATATGGTTTCATGCTATGGCTAGTAGTTGTATGGTTTGGAGTAGAAACGTCTATGGTATACATCCTCTCACACTTGAGCCATGACCATCTTTGATGATCACGTCTCTTTCATTCTCACATGACACTCAATAAGTGTAGCCAACTTACAGAGGTCATACATACCAGGGTTGGGCTCAATTAAGAATTTAATTGAGAATGCCTCATAAATTCCAATTAAATTCTTGAATTTGAATTTAATTTGAATTGTAGTAAACAGGATACAGACATAATTGCATAATTCAGTGAAATTCAATGAAATTCAAATGCCTATTATATTCTATATTAGGTGTAGTCTATACAAATATACAGTGAGGGAAAAAAGTATTTGATCCCCTGCTGATTTTGTACATTTGCCCACTGACAAAGAAATGATCAGTCTATAATTTTAATGGTATGATTATTTGAACAGTGAGAGACAGAATAACAACAAAAAAATCCAGAAAAACGCATGTCAAAAATGTTATAAATTGATTTGCATTTTAATGAGGGAAATAAGTATTTGACCCCCTCTCAATCAAAAATATTTCTGGCTCCCAGGTGTCTTTTCTACAGGTAACGAGCTGAGATTAGGAGCACACTCTTAAAGGGAGTGCTCCTAATCTCATCTTGTTACCTGTATAAAAGACACCTGTCCACAGAAGCAATCAATCAATCAGATTCCAAACTCTCCACCATGGCCAAGACCAAAGAGCTCTCCAAGGATGTCAGGGACAAGATTGTAGACCTACACAAGGCTGGAATGGGCTACAAGACCATCGCCAAGCAGCTTGGTGAGAAGATGACAACAGTTGGTGCAATTATTCGCAAATGGAAGAAACACAAAATAACTGTCAATCTCCCTTGGCCTGGGGCTCCATGCAATGATCATGAGAACGGTGAGGAATCAGCCCAGAACTACATGGGAGGATCTTGTCAATGATCTCAAGGCAGCTGGGACCATAGTCACCAAGAAAACAATTGTTAACACACTATGCCGTGAAGTACTGAAATCCTGCAGAGCCTGCAAGGTCCCCCTGCTCAAGAAAGCACATATACATGCCCATCTGAAGTTTGCCAATGAACATCTGAATGATTCAGAGGAGAACTGGGTGAAAATGTTGTGGTCAGATGAGACCAAAATGGAGCTCTTTGGCATCAACTCAACTCGCCGTGTTTGGAGGAGGAGGAATGCTGCCTATGACCCCAAGAACACCATCCCCACCGTCAAACATGGAGGTGGAAAATTATGCTTTTGGGGTGTTTTTCTGCTAAGGGGACAGGACAACTTCACCGCATCAAAGGGACGATGGACGTGGCCATGTACCGTCAAATCTTGGGTGAGAACCTCCTTCCCTCAGCCAGGGCATTGAAAATGGGTTGTGGATGGGTATTCCAGCATGACAATGACCCAAAACACACGGCCAAGGCAACAAAGGAGTGGCTCAAGAAGAAGCACATTAAGGTCCTGGAGTGGCCTAGCCAGTCTCCAGACCTTCATCCCATAGAAAATCTGTGGAGGGAGCTGAAGGTTCGAGTTGCCAAACGTCAGCCTCGAAACCTTAATGACTTGGAGAAGATCTGCAAAGAGGAGTGGGACAAAATCCCTCCTGAGATGTGTGCAAACCTGGTGGCCAACTACAAGAAATGTCTGACCTCTGTGATTGCCAACAAGGGTTTTATCACCAAGTACTAAGTCATGTTTTGCAGAGGGGTCAAATTCTTATTTCCCTCATTAAAATGCAAATCAATTTATACCATTTTTGACATGTGTTTTTCTGGATTTTTTTGTTGTTATTCTGTCTCTCACTGTTCAAATAAACCTACCATTAAAATTATAGACTGATCATGTCTTTGTCAGTGGGCAAACGTACAAAATCAGCAGGGGATCAAATACTTTTTTCCCTCACTGTACATCTTATACATCTTGTACATAAAACATCAAACATGTCATTATATACATGCAAATAAAAGATTGTTGCATTTTTCACAAACTCTTAATGATCAAGGAAAACAAAACCTGTATTAGAATATTCTAAGTTATTATATTTCATTCATCACTTACATTTTGTTCAATATGGGGTAAATACTACATCTACCAGAATGAATTAGTTTAACCCTCAAATTGACCCTGAGGACTTCAAAAAGAAGCCAAACAAATGAAATGGTTGGTGGAAATATAATTGGCTATATTAAGCACTAAGATTAAAAGAGTATATGAACATTGTTTCCAGAGAAAGGTGCTATATTCATTGGTATCTGGAAGTGTGAACTGTCAGATTAAATTAAACGCTCATGTTCTATTACTAACCACATTTCCATCCACAGTTTTTATGCGAGTAGAGTCATACCGTATAAAAAAAATCACGACAGCTGTGATGGAAACAGGACATTTCGTTACAATCTTTGTAAATGCCGACAGATCATTTGTTTGTTTGATATAGTGGGATCTTTTTGTGTCTGTACAATTAATTATGCGAGAAATGGAGGTGGAAACAACTTTATGTGTATAATAACTTGGAGTCACGCGATGACATGGGGTGTGGTCCTCCCACTACAACTCGGGAAACCATGCAGTTTATTAGGCTACAGATGAAATAAGTTATGATGAACTTCACAGGGTGGTGAAAGTGCATGGTATGAGCTTGATTCTCCTTTCCAATAAATCTCGAGGGTCTTATTCTGGTGACAGGTTGATCGATGCTTGACTGCCATTTGACAAATATCCATAATAATCTCATCATGTAGACTAGCCTACCTACACAGCCTACCCACAGAGCCTACCCACAGAGCCTACCCACAGAGCCTACCCACAGAGCCTACCCACAGAGCCTACCCACACAGCCTACCCACAGAGCCTACCCACAGAGCCTACCCACAGAGCCTACCCACAGAGCCGACCCACAGAGCCTACCCACAGAGCCTACCCACAGAGCCTACCCACAGAGCCGACCCACAGAGCCGACCCACACAGTATCTGTTGGCTAGAACCAGAGTAAGCACATTTACTATTTAACGCAACAGTTTGTGACAAAACTATAGGTAGAGTTGAAAATTTGATGGAAACACATTGAATATTACATTTTTATTTGGTACATGAAAACTTAAGCGAAAAAGTACATTTTGAGTTCATTTACATTTTAGTAATTTAGCAGACGCTCTTATCCAGAGCGACTTACAATTAGTGAGTGCATACATTTAAAAAAAATTTCATACTGGTCCCCCGTGGGAAATGAACCCACAACCCTGGCGTTGCAAATGCCATACTCTACCAACTGAGCTACACGGGACTATTCACTATGTCATCACTCACTGCTTTTTATCCGCAACAAGTCAGTTTGGTGTAAACACACCACCGGTGGGAAAATGTGCATATTTTCTTTATACAGATTTTAGAATATTCGCATTAAAATCTGGTGCCAATTGGATGGAAACATAGCTACTGAGTGGAATTTCTTTGAATTTCACTGAATTAAATTCTACTTCCTGTCACTCAAACTCAAATTCGAATTCTACATCCTGTGGCGTGTGGCCAATTCAATTCAAATTTCAACTCATGAATTGTATGGGAGTCAATTCCAAAATTCTGAAATAAACCCAACCCTGATACATATGGTACATGGACAACAGTGATTGAAGAAGGGGAGAGATGGGAGAGGAAGGGAGAGATGTGAGAGTCAGGGGGAGAAGGGGGAGGAAGGGGGAGAAGGGGGAGGAAGGGGGAGAAGGGCTAGGGTTCACACAGCAGGAAAGGTAGATGTTCTTTGACCCTCAGGTAACACCTTAAACTCTGACCCATAGCCAGGGGTTACAGAGAGGTGAGTGTGTGTCTCTCTCTCTTCCTGTGTCTGTGTGTGTGTGTATGTGTGTGTATGTGTGTGTCTGTCTGTGTGTGTGTGTGTGTGTGTGTGTGTGTGTGGCAAAGGGGTTAATGGGATTAGTGTGTCATGGGATACAGGGGCGTGTTACTGGCTGAACAGCAGATTAAGGTGCCCTACCATAGATGTTCAAATCAAATGCAAAAAAAATTGTCACATGCGCCGAATAAAACAAGTGTAGACTTTACCGTGAACTGCTTACTTACGAGCCCATTCCCAAAAATACAGAGTTAAAAAGTAAGAAAATAATAAGAAAAAAAGGAAATAGTAACAAAATAATATAATAACAATAATGAGGCTTTATACAAGGAGTACTGGTACCGAGTCAATGTGCAGGGGTACGAGGTAGTTGAGGTAATTGAGGTAATATGTACATTTAGGTAGGGGTAAAAGTGACTGAGCAATCAGGAGAGATAATAAACAGAGTAGCAGAAGTGCATGTGAAGAGTGTGAAAGTGTGTATGTGTGAGTGTGTGTGTGTGGCGTCAATATGCATGTGTGTGTGTGTTTTGTGTGTGTGAGCGTATGTAGCGTGTGAGTGTGTGTTGGAGTGTCAGTGTAGTATGTGTGAGTGTGTGGGTAGAGTCCAGTGAGTCTGCATAGAGCCAGTGCAAGAATGTCAGTGCAAAAAAATGGGGTCAATGCAAATAGTCCAGGTAGTCTTATGTCTTGGGGGTAGAAGCTGTTCTGGAGCCTTTTGGTCCCAGACTTGGCGCTCCGGTACCGCTTGCCGTGCGGTAGCAGAGAGACCAATCTATGACTTGGGTAGCTGGAGTCTTTGACAGTTTGTAGGGCCTTCCTCTGACACTGCCTGGTATAGAGGTCCTGGATGGCAGGGAGCTTGGCCCCAGTGATGTACTGGGCCATATACACTACCCTCTGTAGCACCTTACGGTCGACTGCCAAGCAGTTGCCATACCAAGCGGTGATGCAGCCAGTCAAGATGCTCTCAATGGTGCAGCTGTAGAACTTTTTGAGGATCTGAGGGCCCACGCCAAATCTTTTTGGCCTCCTGAGCGGGAAGAGGCGTTGTCGTGCCCTCTTCACGACTGTGTCGGTGTGTTTGGACCATGATTAGTCCTTAGTGATGTGGACACCGAAGAACTTGAAGCTGTCGACCCATTCCACTACAGTCCCGTCGATGTGAATAGGGGCGTGCTCGGCCCTCCGTTTCCTGTAGTCCACGATCAGCTCCTTTCTCTTGTTGACGTTGAGGGAAAGGTTGTTGTCCTGGCACTACACTGCTAGGTCTCTGAGCTCCTCCTTGTAAGCTGTCTCATTGTTGTCAGGGATCAGACCTACCACCGTTGTGTCATCGTCAAATGTAATGATGTGTTGGAGTCGTGCGCGGCCACACAGTCGTGGGTGAACAGGGAGTAAAGGAGGGGACTAAGCACACACCCCTGAGGGGCCCCCGTGTTGAGGGTCAGCGTGGTCAATGTGTTGTAGCCTACTGTCACCACCTGGTGGTGGCCCTTCAGGAAGTCCAGGATCTAGTTGCAGAGGGAGGTGTATAATCCCAGGGTCCTTAGTTTAGTGATGAGCTTGGAGGGCACTATGGTGTTGAATGTTGAGCTGTAGTCAATGAACAGCATTCTCACGTAGGTGTTCCTTTTGTCCAGGTGGGAAAGGGCAGTGTGAAGTGCAGTAGAGATTGTGTCATCTGTGGATCTGTTGGGGTGGTATGCGAATTGGAGTGGGTCCATGGTGTCTGGGATGATGGTGTTGGTATGAGCCATGACCATTTCATGGCTACAGATGTGAGTGCTATGGAGCGATAGTCATTTAGACAGGTTACCTTGGCGTTCTTGGGCACAGGGACTATGGTGGTCTGCTTGCAACATGTAGGTATTACAGACTGGGTCAGGAGAGGTTGAAGACACTTGCCAGTTGGTCAGCACATGCTCTGAGTACGCGTCGTGGTATACAGTGCAAACTGTGATGCAGTGCCTTAGACCGCTGCGCCACTCGGGAGGCTCGCTTTGCCTGTTTGATGGTTTGTCGGTGGGCGTAGCAGGATTTCTTATATGCATCCGGAATAGTGTCTTGCTCCTTGAAAGCGGCAGCTCTTTAGCTCAGTGCCAATGTTGCCTGTAATCCATGGTTTCTGGTTGGGATATGTACGTACGGTCACTGTGGGGACGACGTCGTTGATGCACTTATAAATGAAGCCGATGACTGATGTGGTAAATTCCTCAATGCCATCGGATGAATCCCGGAACATATTCCAGTTTGTGCTAGTGAAACAGTCCAGTAGCTTAGCATCCGCTTCATCGGACCACTTCCGTATTGATCGTGTCACTGGTACTTCCTGTTTGAGTTTTTGCTTGTAAGCAGGAATCAGGAGGATAGAGTTATGGTCAGATTTGCCAAATAGAGGGTGAGGGAGAGCTTTGTATGTGTGTCTGTGTGTGGAGTAAAGGTGATCTACAGTTGCATGCTGGTAGAAATGAATTTTCCTGCATTAAAATCAACGGCCACTAGGAGCCCCGCCTCTGGGTGAGCATTTTCTTGTTTGCTTATGGCCTTATACAGCTCGTAGTGCCAGCATCGGTTTGTGGTGGTAAATAGACAGCTACGAAAAATATAGATGACAACTCTCTTGGTAAATACACAGAACAAAAATATAAACGCAACATGCAACAATTTCAAAGATTTTACTGAGTTACAGTTACAGTAAGGAAATCAGTCAATTGAAAAAAATCATTAGGCCCTAATCTATGGATTTCACATGGCTGGGAATAGAGGGTAGGGGTGTGGATCAGAAAACCAGTCAGTATCTGGAGTGACCACCATTATTCTCATGCAGCGCGACACATTTCCTTCACATAGAGTTGATCAGGCTGTTGATTTTGGCCTGTGGAATGTTGTCCCACTCGTCTTCAATGGCTATGCGAAGTTGCTGGATGTTGGCGGGAACTGGAACACACTTTCGTACACGTCGATCCAGAGCATCCCAAACATGCTCAATGGGTGACGTGTCTGGTGAGTATGCAGGCCATGAAAGAAAGTGGACATTTTCAGCTTCCAGGAGTTGTGTACAGATCCTTGCGACATGGGGCTGTGCATTATCATGCTGAAACATGAGGTGATGGCTGCGGATGAATGGTACGACAATGGGCCTCAGGATCTTGTCACGGTATCTCTGTGCATTCAAATTGCCATAGATAAAATGCAAACGCAGATGAGCTTCCCTGAGACGGTTTCTGACAGTTTGTGCAGAACTTCTTTGGTTGTGCAAACCCACAGTTTCATCAGCTGTCCGGGTGGCTGGTCTCAGATGATCCTGCAGGTGAAGAAGCCGGATGTGGAGGTCCTGGGATGGCGTTGTTACACTTGGTCTGCGGTTGTGAGGCCGGTTGGACGTACTGCGAAATTATCTAAAACAACATTGGAGGTGGCTTATGGTAGATAAATTAACATTACATTATCTGGGAACAGCTCTGGTGGACAATTCTGCAGTCAGCATGCTAATGGCATGCTCCCTCAAAACTTGAGATATCTGTGGCATTGTGTTGTGTGACAAAACTGCACATTTTAGAGTGGCCTTTTATTGTCCCCAGCACAAGGTGCACCTGTGTAATGATCATGCTGTTTAATCAGCTTCTTGATATGCCACACCTGTCAGGTGAATGGATTATATATTAAGCAGAAATACTCTCTAACAGGGATGTAAACAAATTTGTGCAAAGAAATTGAGAGAAACAAGCTTTTTGTGTTCATGGAACATTTCTGGGATATTTTATTTCAGCTCATGAAACATGGAACCAACAGTTTACATGTTGCATTTATATTTTTGTTCAGTGAGTATTGTCTACAGCTTATCATAAGGTATTCTAACTCAGGCGATCAGAACCTCCAGCTGCTGTTAACAAAGAGACACACACCCCCTCCCCTGAGCTTCCCCGACGCTGCCGTTCTGTCCTGCCGATGTATAGAAAAACCAGTTAGATTTATATTTTCCATGTCCTTGTTCAGCCACAACTCGTAGGAGAAACATAGGATATTACAGTTCTTCAGATCACGTTGATAAGATAGTCTCAAACAGAGCTTGTCCAGTTTATTCTCCAGTGATTAAATGTTCGCCAATAGAATGGGGGGTAGAGGCGGTTTATCCACTCTCCGACGTAGTCTCTTCAGGTATCCCGCATGCCGGCCTCTATAGAGCCACCTCCTCCTTCTCCGAATGTGTCAGGGATTTGGGCCTGGTCCGGGAAAATCAATATGTCCTTTGCCTCCAACTCATTGAAGTAGAAGTCCTCATCCAAATCGAGGTTAGTGATAGCTGTTCTGATGTCCAGAAACTATTTTCGGTCGTAGGAAACGATGGCGGAAACGTTATGTAGAAAAAAAGTTACGATCAGTGCAAAAAATACACAAAATACTGTAGCACAATTGGTCAGGAGCCAATAAAACGGCTGCTATTCCCTCCAGCACCATTGAAGATAGTTGCCATCAAACCGTACTGTTCTTTTTCTCATTAGCTAGCCATGTGTAGCCGACATGTTTATGCATCAATAAAGATAAAGATAAAATGTGGTCATAGAAATAAATAGATTGTAATAGCCCATTCCATCAGCTGCACATTTCATAGAAGAAAACAAGGACCATGATACATAACAGCTACACAAACTATGGAAAATTCCATCACCATATCCCAGTCTTCGCAACCAAACATTCCCACATTCCCAAAAACGTTTCTATAGCTTTGCCAAGGCAGGGTCCTAAGAGCTATCTAAACAATGTGCATCACTGTCTACTAAAGTTAAACATTACTCCATACCAAGACACAGACGTCAAAGTGATCCAGGATGGATCCACAAGGCCCAGTGCCCAGCCGATCCTTCCCCAGCCAGCAACAACCCAACCCCTGGGTTCTGGAGCTTAGTGGCTCGTTAGAGAAAATGTACACCTCCACTATTCAGACTCTTTGCCAGTTGGTCTCTGGCTGGGATCAAAGGTCAGATTTCCGGACTTTGGGTCCAGAAATGTGCCACGGAATCGCAAAGTAATTGTAACCAAAAGCAACACAGGAGCAAAATTCTACGTGCAACAGTGGTTTGTTTGCTGAGAGAGACTCTGGCGTAATGGGTTCCAGTCTCTAATAGGGCTGTAGAGGGTTAGCAGAGTTAGAGACACACTAATATTTAAATAGAGGGAAAGAGAGAGGAAGAGAGGGAGAGAGGGAGAGAGAGAGAGAGAGAGAGAGAGAGAGAGAGAGAGAGAGAGAGAGAGAGAGAGAGAGAGAGAGAGAGAGAGAGAGAGAGAGAGAGAGAGAGAGAGAGAGAGAGAGAGGGAGTGAGCGAGCGAGAGAGATGGAGAGATAGGGAGAGAGAGAGATGTTTAGGAGAGATATGCTACAAACACCAGGGGATAAAGGAGAGGGCCCATTGAGGTTGTATCAAGCTAAAACGTTCCCATACCTCAAGATAACAATGTTCCATCTAGTTAAAACAGCATCAGGGGATGATAGGATGAATCAACTGGCTCCAACAACACAATCATTCCCTGAGGCAGTCCCAAACAATCCCTTTTGGCGCTGGAATTTTCCCTTTGGTGTTCCTGGCCCCAGTCAGGAATGCTTCAGTGAGTTTGGGAATTTTATAAACATGTACTGTACTTAACGGCATAAACAATTTCATTTGCTTTATGAAATTGGGGACATAGCTAAGTATGGCTTAGTAAGGAAGGCATCCTGAAACAAAACCACACAGAAATGAAATGGCTTTTGGGACACAGACTAGCTAGATAATAGACACAGAACTGAGGTTAACAACCTTTACTTTACAATCCAATCTGCTGTCACTCTCTGGAGTGCCGAGTGGGAGAACATTCCAGAGCCCTGCAGCTATGGAACCTTCTAGAAGCATGCTGCACTGCAAGATTCCTGCAATGTTACAACCAAGAACTATGTCTGTAACTCCAGAATGGGAGTATAGAAGCTTCCAACAAGAAGGGTAAAACAGAGAAAAGAGGAGAAAAACAGTGTGTGTACGTGTGTGTGTACGTGTGTGTGTACGTGTGTGTGTACGTGTGTGTACGTGTGTGTGTACGTGTGTGTGTACGTGTGTGTGTGTGTATGTGTGTGTGTACGTGTGTGTGTACGTGTGTGTGTACGTGTGTGTGTGCCAGCGATGGTCGACAGAAGGCTGTACCTGTCATATCACTCTCTCTCACACACACACACCTGTTCCCACATGGCCTCAATGTAAAGCAGCAGTGAGGATCCCATATGTTCTATAGTGCAGCCAGCTCTAGCAGTATAAAACAGTTAAACAAACACCCATACATTTTATAACCCTTAGTGAACATGTGTGCCTAGTATATGTGTGTGTGTGTGTGTGTGTGTGTGTGTGTGTGTGTGTGTGTGTGTGTGTGTGTGTGTGTGTGTGTGTGTGTGTGTGTGTGTGTGTGTGTGTGTGTGTGTGTGTGTTAATGAGCGTTTATTCGTGTGGGTGTGGGTTAAATCAGTGTATTTGTGTGTGTATACGTGTATGAGTGTGTGTGTGTATCTGTGAGTGCATGTGTGTGTGTGTGTGTGTGTATGACTGTGTCTGTGTGGGTGTGTGTGTGTGTGGTTACCCAGCCCTTTGATTTGGTGTGTGACCCTCCATTAAGACCCGTGGCTCAATCCATCTCTCTAATTACAGGGGGGTTAGGGTGAGGGTTAGGGTCTCCACCCACTCTGTACTGCTCTGGTTCTACATACATTCAGCTTCTTCTTTAGCCTCAGAGCTCAGCCTGAGTGACTCTGCTATGGAGTACACACACACACACACACACACACACACACAATATTGCCAGACACACGCATGTACACACTCACACACACTCTTGCCAGAGTTAGGATGGTTTAGGCAGTGTCAGCATGTCATTTGTGGACACCATCGGTTGCCACTGTGTGTCACACACACACACAAACACACGCACACACACACACACACACACACACACACACCGCAGTGCTCGGCTGAGTTGATGATGATGATCCAGGAAAGTAATATTAAGTTTGGTGGCTTTTGAATAAAACACCCATTCTGTGAATCAGAGGGATCTAAATAAAACACCCAGAATCAGCGGCTTGGAGGAACACAGATGGGGACATCAATGATTTATCAAGTGTCTATGAGGTATGCAGAGGCTCCAGCAGCCTTGGGATGAGGAGGACAGAGCAGGGCGTACAGCGCATTATGATGAGCAGATGAAACCCACTTAGACACTCTCCTGTTGCTTTGTCTGGCTGGATGGACAGGACATGACAACACTGATGGAGACAACCTGCAGTAATAATGAATGTGATGTTTGGCAGGAAGCTGTGTGAGGCTATGAAATATAAATATATAATCTATTACTTATAGAGAGCCATGGGTAGTGCTGCTCAGGGAGAGATTAGACTGCTTCCTAGGATGTATTTTTTTTTTTTTACATCCAATAAAGTTGACACGCAGACCAGATCAAAAAGACCAAACACTAGTCAAACAACTGAATTACGTCAAGTGAACCAAGTCAAGGGAATCAAGTCAAGTCAATTAAATCACGTGAAGTCAATTGAATCAAGTCAAGTGAATCAAATTGAAGTGAACCAAGTCTGCTCAGATGCCCACATGAGGTCCAGTGAACCCTATCACCCCTCCTCCTACCCTGAGGTGATGGCAGGGGTCCTGCCTGAGCTGAAATCAGGAAAAAATGAGAGAATTTCTGTCGTTTGGAAAATTGAGTCCTGGATACGGAGGATACAGAGTGCTAGTCTGTTCTGTCCCTTTTCCCAGCCTGTTACTGTTGCCAGGTGCATAGAGAGAGGCTATATTATGGGCTGTATTATTTGTGTAATCCATTTAAGGGAAGTACACAGAGTACTGCTTTTGGGTCTCTGGCTTTTCCCTCTTTTTTTCTCCGTTAGACTTTTCCAAAGAAACAGGTAAGACTGTGGACCCCTGGGGACACGGCCTATCCAGCTATCGGTCACAAAATTCTAGACTGCTGACTGCCTCGTTTAACCAAACTAGCTTTGGAATGAGGAAAACGAGCTGTGAAGCCATGGAGCACAGAATTAGACAAACAGTTCAGATCCTATACTGAATGTCAATGCCACACAGTCACACAAAATCACAAATCAGGACAGATATAGTTCACTCCTTGAACAATGCCTTTCTCTTTCCAAGAAAAAAATAAAATTCCTCTTATTACCCAACGGCCAGCGTCACACATGGGTCAGCCTGTCCAGTTAGAGTAATCGGGACAGGAAGTGATGTCAATGAACTCTGATAACGTACACACTCTGTCAGCTAATTCTGTATGTGTCATTTCCTGTTTGTGGACACCAAGGTAGGCTTCAGAAGGGCACAACGTACCAAAACGTTTTGAAACAGAAAACAGAAAGGCGTGTTCTAATTGGAAAGCTCAGTCAGCTGACAATAAACCCAACAACCAGGCCTCAATAGAAGTGCATGAATAGACTTCCATAATGAATAGACTTCCATAATATATAAATACTGTAGGCCTCAGTACAACAACAGCAGCTAAGTCTCAGCAACCACAACCCAAACCATTAAACACCAAACACAACCAGGGCCCCACTAGAAACTATTTGGCCCCAGTCACAAACACTGAACCTAAACACACAGACACACACCCATACAAACACACACACCAAGGATGTGGAAATGCAACAAACTACTAACTACAGGATTTGTGGAGGAAGAGGACAGTGGCCCAGGAAGGGATTTAAGACACACAGTAGTCATTGAGTCAATGATAAGTGGCCATCTTGTTTGATTATTTAGTGCTTTTGTGTTAGTTGACATCAACCTATAAGTTATTTATGTGTCTCTCCCCCTCACATCCACACTCAGTAAACATATAGTATCCATCCCAAACCCAGGCCTCACACAGAGTGCAGCCCTGATGACGATCTAAGCAGTGACGGACCAAGAGTCTATTGAAGGTTTTGACAGTTTTCTCCCTGTCCCAAGTTTGGAGGAAAAATGTGCATACCTCTTGCAAGACATAGCACAGTTAACACCACCTCTTCTTTCCTCACCTCACAACTCCTTTTCTCCCACTTCCCTCCTGAAATAGACATCGTTGTGCCAACTGCCAACCCTCTCTGATTCCCCATTCAGAGAAGTCTATGTGGACGCTGTCCAAATAAAGAGATGGTCCTTTGACTGAATACAGGGCTGAGCTTTGACAGGAGAAAAAAATAGGATAGAAGGCTCTCACTTGAAGGAAATAAGTTAAATAAACGACCTGTTTTTTCTTGTTTGTGTATAGTAAAGCTTTTTTGGCTGTGCACCTTATCCCTGCTAAATCATTTTGAAAGCGGCTCTTTTTCGGCACAGAAGCTGCGTTTGTGGCAGTTCTTCATCTCCGAACCTTGTCTGCGTGGTTTTCCCATCATACCTCCCCCTGCTAGTGGTTTCTCTTGCGTTTCCATGGCAGCCAGAGTAAACCATGGTGTGCCTGTCTTGTGAAATGGTTAGTGCTATCCAGAATCCTTGGGACGTCCCTACCCTAAACCCTAACCTTAACCCCTACCCTAACCTTAACCTTAACCCTTACGTCCTAAGGATTCATTTTCCCTTGTGAAATATCACACCTGCCCATAATGAACTTTCACCTTTGTAAACACCTTCCCGATCGGCAGGCTTCCCATAACCGATTTCTGCACGCCGGTATCTTTCTCTATCAACCAGGGTTTCAGTTAACCGGTAACAGCCACCTTTTGGGCGATAAAAAAATAGAAAAGTCGATAAATAAAATTGGTGACGGCCAATTGTCCGGGAGAAGAAGAAAAAATCCCATTGCGAAATAATGCTTCTTAGCCAATTAAATGATGGAAATACCAGTCGATGGAAATACATTTGACTGGTCATGCTTATCGTCTAAAGGTTAATTAGCATAATTTAGTGGAATTAAATTGGAGCGTGTGTACAGTATATTTGTTATGTATCTTATTTATCACACGCGTACAGCATACAGATACAGAGCCTTTGAGTGGAGAATCTGTCAGACAGTGCCAGAGCTGCAGCTCCCGCATCTCAAACAGCAGATGCATCGGCAACGGAAGGCAGGCTTCATCAGCGCGTCACAAACCACTTTGCAATGAGCTGGAGGCAGTATGTATTTTGAAAACATATACTTAATTGTTTGAAACCTGAACGTTTTACTACATATTATGAGGCATGTCTTACCTTGCTTCAAAGTAGCCAAAATCAGAGGTAATTATTTTATATCAACTTTCTTTCATTGTCCAGTAGCCAAAGGCACAATTCTAGTTATATTAGCAACCCATGCTAGTTGTTGCATCTTCAGATCTTCCCTCTTTCTACATTTCTAACGGATATTTTCTTCTCTGTCACATGAAACCGCTCGCATGTGCGATGCGCTTTTGAAAATTGTGTTTTCCTGTTAATTGCATTAAGGAACGAACATTCGTGCATAGCCTACTGCCCTGTGCGCAGTGGTGTGCTTACAATGTGAATAAATAATAGTTTATCAACATTTTAAGCTAAATGTTCTGATCTGTTTAAAGTATTTTGTTTATGTAGCCTAGGCCTACTGGTTGGATGAATTTGGGATCTATCGTCCCCCAACTGTCCCAGAGTCTGTTTGGAATAGGCTATTTCTTTCTAGACAAGCTGACCAATAAAATAGGTAAACTTTTCTACTATGTGGGATAGTGGATTGACATAGGCTAGTGATTTTACTCTTCGTTACTCGTCTTGTTGGCTGAGGAAAAGTAAATGTGGACAGTTATTCTAACATCTTCAAAGTGCACATCAGAATTAGGTAAGAAGGAACGCACATCTTTGGATCCTCGACTTGCATGTTCTGTTAATATAAATGTCCATAATCTAAATATGATTTCTGTCATTCTGAGCACTGTGGGGGGACACCCTAATCAGGTTACGCAACCAATGCATATGGGTCTGGTAAATTTCTCAAATGTCCGGTAAATTAAAATGTTGCCGGTCAAATGTCCAGCGCCACATTTTCCTAATGGAAACCCTGCTATTAACATTTTGTTGTGTTTTGAATGCGCTTCTCTGGAAACATTTTGTGATAAGTTGAAGCAGGGTAAAAAAGCACTACCATTTCAACCTGTCATTAGGGATCCTTTTATCCTAAAGACCCACATGAAAAGAGATGCCAGCTGTAGAAACCATCTCTCTCTCTCTCTCTCTCTCTCTCTCTCTCTCTCTCTCTCTCTCTCTCTCTCTCTCTCTCTCTCTCTCTCTCCTCTCTCCCCCTCTCCCCCTCTCTCTCCCCCCTCTCCCTCCCTCTCTCTCTCTCTCTCTCTCTCTCTCTCGCTCCCCCGCTCTCTTTCTCTTCCCATCTCTCTGTGACTCTGTCTCTTTCTCCCTCTCTCTAATGTCCTCAGTGGGGAAAGCCCTGCGGTCCTGCATTAGTAACTCTACTCCAACTGAAACACACAGAAGGACTAGAAGCTCATAGCCACATGTTTCCTCCTACTGTATGTGATTTCACACTGAGCCGGGACAGAATTATACTGTATACCGTACACACACACAGGCTCTCACTCTCAGCCAATCACATATGACACACATGCAAACATACCAACACACTCGCAAACAGACACGTACACTCAACCACCTCACAACATCTGCTGAAGAAATTCATCAGATTCCTCTGATGACAGTGAGAATGAGGCTGCAGAGATGTAGAGAAACATATATAAATCACTGGTTAAGCCTCACTATCTGTTTACATATCCATCCCTTCAGTCAGACTGGCATGGGACCAAAACACAGAGAGGAGAGAAGGAAGAGGAGCAGCCAATAAAAGGTTCTCACACACACATTTCTGTGGTGTGTTATGTGCATCAGCAGCCCCCTCCTCTACCCACTCCCCGTACCCCTTACCTCATGGAACCCCCTAGGCCGATGGATAAGCTCCTTGAAGGAAAAGAAGGGGACAGGAGAGATTAAGGGAGGGATGGAGGGAGTCCCAAATACAGGCTGGATCAGAGAGGACTACTGAATAACCACAGAGCTCCCAGAATCCCTCTGGGGTCATCATGTGACACAAACACAGTCAGGAAAAACAGCTGCTCTACATTCAGTACTGGGAGGAAATGAAAAGAGGGAAAGATAGGGAAAGAATGGGAAGGAAGGAGGGAGAGAGCAAGATAGAGGAGGGGAGGCAGTGAAAAGAAGAGAGAAGTGGGAGAGAGAGAGAGAAAGAAAGAGGCAATAGAGAATTGAAAAAGAGTGAGGATCAGTTCTTATTGGCATGTGTTACTTGCGTGAGGATATTATGCAGCACAAATGTGGACATTGATAGTGGACATTGACACACACACACACACACACACACACACACACACACACACACACACACACACACACACACACACACACAGACACAGACAGGTGTGTTTGCCAGACACTATTATGGTTGAAAGAAAGACACAAACATACGCCCACGCTCAGGCATGCACACATACTCATGTGCGCAAACTCCAACTCCAACAATGCACCTAACCTCTCTGTAACCTTGGCCAACTGAGGACAACTGGTGTATCGTAGTATTTTACAGTGTCCTTTACTGCTATGAATGTAATGCTATATATGCTTTCCCACCACAATGTTATTCAATGTAAAACTCCATATAGAGCTTGGAGTTGAGTAATGCAATTAAAAGCGCTATAACAAACTGCAATGTGATTATATAGGCAGTGTAAAGGTATATTTAAGACTTCAGCACGGTGGTTGTGGAGGTTTCTATAGCTTTTACAGTTTCCTGACAGACGGAGAGCCTTGGCTCACACTCAGCCAGCTGTGTGGAAACTCACAGCTCCTGGATCAGTTTAGGACAGATAAAAGCAATCAGGTACCATTAGAGGAGGTGATGCTCAGGACAGTGTGCATGTGTGTGTGTGTGTGTGTTTTTTATGTACAGTGTGTGTATGAGTCCACTTGATAGGGGTGGGTGCTTACTGTGCAGACGTTTATTGGGATGAATCCTGTCCTGGAGGCAGAGCTGAGCCGTTTCCGTTAGATGGGCCAGCCGCAAAATCAAAATTCGCTATATTGTAAAAAAATGCATGAAAACAAAAATGTGCTTTTTGGTTTTAATTTAAAGTTAGGGTTAGGCATAAGGTTAGCAGTGTGGTTAGAGTTAGGTTTAAAATCAGATTTTATGACTTTGTGGCCAGGCCAGCTAGTGACCACCCTGCAGAGCTGCCTCCAGGACAAGATTCATCCCAATAAATGCCAACCTGCCCTTATTATTTCTCCCAGTATGGAACCAGCAAGGGGAACACCTGTCTCTAACACATCAACTCACAATGCATACACACAGGCCTACATCTAGCCAGAATCAGAATTCCCTTTTCACCCTAAAGAGAGGGGGATCATTCAGTGAGGGGATCTAGTTTTTTTTTTTTGCCACCCACACACACCCCCAGGCTGCTGAGGGGAGAACGGTTCATAATAAAGGCTGGAATGCCATCAAACACATGGCCATTACCACGAGCCCGTCCTCCCCAATTAAGGTGCCACCAACCTCCTGTGACACACACACACACTTGCGTGCACACCTGGCGAACCCCCTAGACTTCGCTATGTACGGACTACAAAGGGAAACCCAGCCGCAAGCTGCCCAGTGACGTGAGCCTACCAGACGAGCTAAATGCCTTTTA
>NC_059224.1:20118604-20128604 GCF_020615455.1 Coregonus clupeaformis
CGGGTAAACGCAAGTATTTCCCGTGACTGTGCATCAAAACCAAATGTCTTCCTGGCCCACCACTCCACCCTGGACGTGAACAGCCTTTACGACCAGGTCCACCTATACAAGGCAGCAGTGCCCACCTTCGCCCGGACCCTAAAGGATATCGCCCTCAACCGCAGACCCAACACCTCACACAGGAGCAACAGATCAACAGACACCCCGCCCAGACCAGCGAGACACTCTCCCAGACCTCCGGGACCCCAGGACCTACACATAGAGGACCCCCGCAGAGAGGACCTACATCCAGACCACAGTACCATCAACCACATCTACACCCCCCACCCCAACCAATTAACTCCCCCCAAGTCAACCATGCCCACACCCCATTTAGGCCCCCTCAGATCAGACCTATGCCCCTCCTACCCACCCCAAGCCCCCCACTCCCACAAAGAGGGCCTCAACATGAAAGTCACACATACGCCCAGGCCGTGAGCAGGCAAACAGGCCCAACACCCACTCTTACACTAGCCCAAGCCAATGGCATGTACCAGATGCTCAGCAGGCTCTGCTCATAATTACTGGCCTGAGGCCAAACCACACAACCAACAACATTAGACACTTTATGGAACACAAAGCCTTCACTATTTCATCCTGGAATATCCAAGGCCTGAGGTCATCTGCCTTTGGCCTAAAGAGCAGGAATCTGGACTTCACCAAAGAAATCGGAAATACAGACATTGTCATCCTACAAGAAACATGGTATAGAGGAGACGGACCCACTGGTTGCCCTCTAGGTTACAGAGAGCTGGTAGTCCCATCCACCAAACTACCAGGTGTGAAACAGGGAAGGGACACAGGGGTATGCTAATTTGGTATAGAGCAGACCTAACTCACTCTATTAAATTAATCAAAACAGGAACATTTTACATTTGGTTAGAAATTCAAAGGAAATTATCTCAACTGAGAAAAATGTCCTCCTGTGTGCTACCTATATCCCCCCCACTAGAATCCCCATACTTTAATGAAGACAGTTTCTCCATCCTGGAGGGGGAAATCAATCATTTCCAGACCCAGGGACATGTACTAGTCTGTGGCGACCTAAATGCCAGAACTGGACAAGAACCTGACACCCTCAGCACACAGGGGGACAAACACCTACCTGGAGGTGACAGCATTCCCTCCCCCATATGCCCCCCTAGGCACAACTACGACAACATAACCAACAAAAATGGGTCACGACTCCTGCAGCTCTGTCGCACACTGGGTATGTACATAGTCAATGGTAGGCTTCGAGGGGACTCCTATGGTAGGTACACCTATAGCTCATCTCTTGGCAGTAGTACTGTAGACTACTTTATCACTGACCTCAACCCAGAGTCTCTCAGAGCGTTCACAGTCAGCCCACTGACACCCCTATCAGACCACAGCAAAATCACAGTCTACTTGAACAGAGCAATACTCAATCATGAGGCATCAAAGCCAAAAGAACTGAATAATATTAAGAAATGCTATAGATGGAAGGAAAGTAGTGTTGAAACCTACCAAAAAACAATTAGGAAACAACAAATTCAATCCATTCTAGACAACTTCCTGGACAAAACGTTCCACTGTAATAGTGAAGGTGTAAACTTGGCAGTAGAAAACCTAAACAGTATATTTGACCTCTCAGCTTCCCTATCAAATCTAAAAATCTCTAACAGAAAACCAAAGAAAAGTAATAACAGTGATAAATGGTTTGATGAAGAATGCAAAAACCTAAGAAAGAAATTGAGAAACCTATCCAACCAAAAACATAGAGACCCAGAAAACCTGAGCCTACGCCTTCACTATGGTGAATCACTAAAACAATACAGAAATACACTACGGAAAAAGAAGGAACAGCATGTCAGAAATCAGCTCAATGTAATTGAAGAATCCATAGACTCTAACCACTTCTGGGAAAATTGGAAAACACTAAACAAACAACAACACGAAGAGCTATCTATCCAAAACGGAGATGTATGGGTAAACCACTTCTCCAATCTTTTTGGCCCTATAACAGAGAACAAACAGCAAAAAAATATACATGATCAAATGCAAATCTTAGAATCAACTATTAAAGACTACCAGAACCCACTGGATTCTCCAATTACATTGAATGAACTACAGGATAAAATACAAACCCTCCAACCCAAAAAAGTCCTGTGGTGTTGATGGTATCCTCAATGAAATGATAAAATATACAGACCACAAATTTCAATTAGCTATACTTAAACTCTTTAACATCATCCTTAGCTCTGGCATCTTCCCCAACATCTGGAACCAAGGACTGATCACCCCAATCCACAAAAGTGGAGACAAATTTGACCCCAATAACTACCGTGGGATATCGTCAACAGCAACCTTGGGAAAATCCTCTGCATTATCATTAACAGCAGACTAGTTCATTTCCTCAGTGAAAACAATGTACTGAGCAAATGTCAAATTGGCTTTTTACCAAATTACCGTACGACAGACCACGTATTCACCCTGCACACCCTAATTGACAAACAAACAAACCAAAACAAAGGCAAAAGTCTTCTCATGCTTTGTTGATTTCAAAAAAGCTTTTGACTCAATTTGGCATGAGGGTCTGCTATACAAATTGATGGAAAGTGGGGTTGGGGGAAAAACATACGACATTATAAAATCCATGTACACAAACAACAAGTGTGCGGTTAAAATTGGCAAAAACACACACATTTCTTTCCACAGGGCCGTGGGGTGAGACAGGGATGCAGTTTAAGCCCCACCCTCTTCAACATATATATCAACGAATTGGCGAGGGCACTAGAGACAGTCTGCAGCACCCGGCCTCACCCTACTAGAATCTGAAGTCAAATGTCTTCTGTTTGCTGACGATCTGGTGCTTCTGTCACCAACCAAGGAGGGCCTACAGCAGCACCTAGATCTTCTGCACAGATTCTGTCAGACCTGGGCCCTGACAGTAAATCTCAGTAAGACAAAAATAATGGTGTTCCAAAAAGGTCCAGTTGCCAGGACCACAAATACAAATTCCATCTAGACACCGTTGCCCTAGAGCACACAAAAAACTATACATACCTCGGCCTAAACATCAGCGCCACAGGTAACTTCCACAAAGCTGTGAACGATCTGAGAGACAAGGCAAGAAGGGCCTTCTATGCCATCAAAAGGAACATAAAATTTGACATACCAATTAGGATCTGGCTAAAAATACTTGAATCAGTTATAGAACCCATTGCCCTTTATGGTTCTGAGGTCTGGGGTCCGCTCACCAACCAAGAAATCACAAAATGGGACAAACACCAAATTGAGACTCTGCATGCAGAATTCTGCAAAAACATCCTCCGTGTACAACGTAAAACACCAAATAATGCATGCAGAGCAGAATTAGGCCAATACCCGCTAATTATCAAAATCCAGAAAAGAGCCGTTAAATTCTATAACCACTTAAAAGGAAGCGATTCCCAAACCTTCCATAACAAAGCCATCACCTACAGAGAATGAACTTGGAGAAGAGTCCCCTAAGTAAGCTTGTCCTGGGGCTCTGTTCATAAACACAAACAGACCCCACACAGCCCCAGGACAACAACAACAACAACACAACTAGACCCAACCAAATCATGAGAAAACAAAAGAGAATTACTTGACACATTGGAAAGAACAAACAAAAAAACAGAGCAAACTAGAATGCTATTTGGCCCTAAACAGAGAGTACACAGTGGCAGAATACTTGACCACTGTGACTGACCCAAACTTAAGGAAAGCTTTGACTATGTACAGACTCAGTGAGCATAGCCTTGCTATTGAGAAAGGCCGCCGTAGGCAGACCTGGCTCTCAAGAGAAGACAGGCTATGTGCACACTGCCCACAAAATGAGGTGGAAACTGAGCTGCACTTCCTAACCTCCCTGCCAAATGTATGACCATATTAGAGACACATATTTCCCTCAGATTACAGCGATCCACAAAGAATTCAAAACAAACCCAATTTTGATAAACTCCCTTATCTACTGGGTGAAAAACCACAGTGTGCCATCACAGCTGCAAGATTTGTGACCTGTTGCCACAAGAAAGGGCAACCAGTGAAGAACAAACACCATTGTAAATACAACCCATATTTATGTTTATTTATTTTCCCATTTGTACTTTAACTATTTGCACATTGTTACAACACTGTATATATACATAATATGACATTTGAAATGTCTTTATTCTTTTGAAACTTCTGAGTGTAATGTTTACTGTTAATATTTATTGTTTATTTCACTTTTGTTTACTATCTACTTCACTTGCTTTGGCAATGTTAACACACGTTTCCCATGCCAATAAAGCCCTTAAATTGAATTGAATTGAATTGAAAATTGAATTGAGAGAGAGAGAGAGAGAGAGAGGAGAGAGAAGAGAGAGGATAGATAGAGAGAGAGAGAGAGAGAGAGAGAGCTCAAAGACATTGCTACTGCATTTTTAACAAATAATATAGATTTAGAGTTAGATAAAGTAGGATTTTTTGGCAGGGACATATACAGGATGCTACCCTCCACAACATAACCTTCATTCCAAACCAAAACTCCAAACCTACAACCTGATTTTGGACGGAATTACCTGGAAGGCTTTCTACTACCAAGGATTACTATTCCCCAACTATACAGCAAATGCTCTGGCAAACAAACAGAAACCTGAAAACACCATCCAACCTGGAACTGAGTAAGTAATGTTTAGTATGAAGTTATTTTTCAGTTTCAAAAACCAAGAAGAAAAATAAATTACAATTATATATTTTACTTTATATGGACTGAATGCTAAGGTTACCAAGCTTGCTAGTACAAAGAGATACATTTTCAATTAGCACTGACGTGTGAAGTTAGAGGTGTCAAAGCCCTTGAGCCCAACAATGGCAGGAGAGTCGCACAGTCTACCCCCAACCAAATGGAGAGGCCTTAGAAGCACCCCCCCGCTGTTCAGAGGTCATTGAAATACAGTACCCTCTGAATGTAAAAAACGACAAGACACGAAAAGAGCACAAAATGAAACTTATTTTGGGGAAACAGGAGACACCTTTTGCTGATTTTTATAAAAATGGGAACATAAGCAACCTTATCTTCCACACAGACCATCCCCTGGCATGGCACAGTGCTATACTAGCACACTACCCCTCTGTTAAGAGAGGGGATGTTAGTGATGGGTGGAAACTCAGGATACTGGACAACAAGGACTCTGAGTCGTCTAATATTAATCTCTATAAATCTGGAACCGTTTTGGTTCAAGGCAGCACCAAACAGTTCCAGCTAGACTTTCACCTAATCAAAGAAATAGCTCAGCAGGAGAAGCTCTCCCTTGAGAAAGATACCCCCACCCCGAGCGGGTCAGACCAGACCTCTTCATTAAATAACCCCACAGAGCAACCCCAAGCAGAAAGTCAACTTCCCAGCACAGAGTACTACTCCCTCATTGAAATGAAGGATACATTCACCCAGCTGGAGGTAAGGCAGGTGGAGCTGGAACAGCAGGTGAACACACTCCAGTCAGCACAGACCCAGACAACAGTCCAGCACAACAACACACCCTTAACTAGACCTGGAGAGCTGGAGGTAGAGAGAGACATGTCTGCACTCTGGACTGTGGTGAGACAACATCAACAGGAGAAAGAGCAGGAGCAGGAGAAGAACAGAGCACTAGAGGAGAGGATCAGAGTGCTGGAGGAGAAGGTGAGAACGATGACATGGAACAACCCATTAGAGAGCTGGCCACCCCCGCAGAGAAGCCAGCAGAACAGCCCACCTCAGATCCTGGCCAAAGTCTCGACACCGCAGCAGAACAGTATACCCTAGACCCTGACCATAGCCCTGGGGCCCCCTACCCCTCTGAGCAACCCCCCTGACAGACACCCTGATAGCCCTCATGACGACCCCCCCACACCCACTGAGGACATACACAAGCCACAGATTGTACTCCTTATGGACTCAAACGGGAAATACATACAAGAAAATATACTTTTTCCAAAACACACAGTGTCTAAACTCTGGTGTCCAAACACCCAGCGCGCCCTAGACCTTCTGTCTGAGGACCGACTAGGATCACCCAGCCACATAATAATACACACAGGCACAAACGACCTGAGAACACAGCAGGAAAGGGTGGCCACAGCACTCAAGGGAGTGATAGAAAAAGCTTATTCTACTTTCCCCAACGCACAAGTGGTTATCTCAACCCTGTTACCACGAAAATACTTCCACCCTGCTACCATACAACGGGTAAATGCAAGTATTTCCTGTGACTGTGCATCAAAACCAAAGGTCTACCTGGCCCACCACTCCACCCTGGACGTGAACAGACTTTATGACCAAGTCCACCTTTACAAGGCAGCAGTGCCCACCTTCGCCCGGACCCTAAAGGATATCGCCCTCAACCGCAGACCCAACACCTCACACAGGAGCAACAGATCAACAGACACCCGCCCAGACCAGCGAGACACTCTCCCAGACCTGCGGGACCCCCTCCCAGGACCTACAAATAGAGGACACCCGCAGAGAGGACCTACATCCAGACCACAGCACCATCAGCCACATCTACACCCCCACCCCCACCAATTAACTCCCCCCCCAAGTCAACCATGCCCACACCCCATTTAGGCCCCCTCAGATCAGACCTATGCCCCTCCTACCCACCCCAAGCCCCCCACTCCCACAAAGAGGGCCTCAACATGAAAGTCACACATACGCCCAGGCCGTGAGCAGGCAAACAGGCCCAACACCCACTATTACACTAGCCCAAGCCAATGGCATGTACCAGATGCTCAGCAGGCTCTGCTCACAATAACTGGCCTGAGGCCAAAACACACAACCAACAACATTAGACACTTTATGGAACACAAAGCCTTCACTATTTCATCCTGGAATATCCAAGGCCTGAGGTCATCTGCCTTTGGCCTAAAGAGCAGGAATTTGGACTTCACCAAAGAAATCGGAAATACAGACATTGTCATCCTACAAGAAAGATGGTATAGAGGAGACGGACCCACTGGTTGCCCTCTAGGTTACAGAGAGCTGGTAGTCCCATCCACCAAACTACCAGGTGTGAAACAGGGAAGGGACTCAGGGGGTATGCTAATTTGGTATAGAGCAGACCTAACTCACTCTATTGTGAATCAAAACAGGAACATTTTACATTTGGTTAGAAATTCAAAAGGAAATTATCTCAACAGAGAAAAATGTCCTCCTGTGTGCTACCTATATCCCCCCACTAGAATCCCCATACTTTAATGAAGACAGCTTCTCCATTCTGGAGGGGGAAATCAATCATTTCCAGACCCAGGGACATGTACTAGTCTGTGGCGACCTAAATGCCAGAACTGGACAAGAACCTGACACCCTCAGCACACAGGGGGACAAACACCTACCTGGAGGTGACAGCATTCCCTCCCCCATATGCCCCCCGAGGCTCAACTACGACAACATAACCAACAAAAACGGGTCACGACTCCTGCAGCTCTGTCGCACACTGGGTATGTACATAGTCAATGGTAGGCTTCGAGGGGACTCCTATGGTAGGTACACCTATAGCTCATCTGTTGGCAGTAGTACTGTAGACTACTTTATCACTGACCTCAACCCAGAGTCTCTCAGAGCGTTCACAGTCAGCCCACTGACACCCCTATCAGACCACAGCAAAATCACAGTCTACTTGAACAGAGCAATACTCAATCATGAGGCATCAAAGCCAAAGGAACTGAATAATATTAAGAAATGCTATAGATGGAAGGAAAGTAGTGTTGAAACCTACCAAAAAACAATTAGGCAACAACAAATTCAATCCATTCTAGACAACTTCCTGGACAAAACGTTCCACTGTAATAGTGAAGGTGTAAACTTGGCAGTAGAAAACCTAAACAGTATATTTGACCTCTCAGCTTCCCTATCAAATCTAAAAATCTCTAACAGAAAACCAAAGAAAAGTAACAACAGTGATAAATGGTTTGATGAAGAATGCAAAAACCTAAGAAAGAAATTGAGAAACCTATCCAACCAAAAACATAGAGACCCAGAAAACCTGAGCCTTCACTATGGTGAATCACTAAAACAATACAGAAATACACTACGGAAAAAGAAGGAACAGCATGTCAGAAATCAGCTCAATGTAATTGAAGAATCCATAGACTCTAACCACTTCTGGGAAAATTGGAAAACACTAAACAAACAACACGAAGAGCTATCTATCCAAAACGGAGATGTATGGGTAAACCACTTCTCCAATCTTTTTGGCCCTATAACAGAGAACAAACAGCAAAAAAAATATACATGATCAAATGCAAATCTTAGAATCAACTATTAAAGACTACCAGAACCCACTGGATTCTCCAATTACATTGAATGAACTACAGGACAAAATACAAACCCTCCAACCCAAAAAGGCCTGTGGTGTTGATGGTATCCTCAATGAAATGATAAAATATACAGACCACAAATTTCAATTAGCTATACTTAAACTCTTTAACATCATCCTTAACTCTGGCATCTTCCCAATATTTGGAACCAAGGACTGATCACCCCAATCCACAAAAGTGGAGACAAATTTGACTCCAATAACTACCGTGGGATATGCGTCAACAGCAACCTTGGGAAAATACTCTGCATTATCATTAACAGCAGACTAGTTCATTTCCTCAGTGAAAACAATGTACTGAGCAAATGTCAAATTGGCTTTTTACCAAATTACCATACGACAGACCACGTATTCACCCTGCACACCCTAATTGACAAACAAACAAACCAAAACAAAGGCAAAGTCTTCTCATGCTTTGTTGATTTCAAAAAAGCTTTTGACTCAATTTGGCATGAGGGTCTGCTATACAAATGGGGTTGGGGGAAAAACATACAACATTATAAAATCCATGTACACAAACAACAAGTGTGCGGTTAAAATTGGCAAAAAACACACACATTTCTTTCCACAGGGCCGTGGGGTGAGACAGGGGTGCAGTTTAAGCCCCACCCTCTTCAACATATATATCAACCAATTGGCGAGGGCACTAGAACAGTCTGCAGCACCCGGCCTCACCCTACTAGAATCAGAAGTCAAATGTCTACTGTTTGCTGATGATCTGGTGCTTCTGTCACCAACCAAGGAGGGCCTACAGCAGCACCTAGATCTTCTGCACAGATTCTGTCAGACCTGGGCCCTGACAGTAAATCTCAGTAAGACAAAAATAATGGTGTTCCAAAAAAGGTCCAGTTGCCAGGACCACAAATACAAATTCCATCTAGACACCGTTGCCCTAGAGCACACAAAAAACTATACATAACTCGGCCTAAACATCAGCGCCAGAGGTAACTTCCACAAAGCTGTGAACGATCTGAGAGACAAGGCAAGAAGGGCCTTCTATACCATCAAAAGGAACATAAAATTTGACATACCAATTAGGATCTGGCAAAAAATACTTGAATCAGTTATAGAACCCATTGCCCTTTATGGTTGTGATGTCTGGGGTCCACTCACCAACCAATAATTCACAAAATGGGACAAACACCAAATTGAGACTCTGTATGCAGAATTCTGCAAAAACATCCTCAGTGTACAACGTAAAACACCAAATGATGCATGCAGAGCAGAATTAGGCCAATACCCGCTAATTATCAAAATCCAGAAAAGAGACGTTCAATTCTATAACCACTTAAAAGGAAGCGATTCCCAAACCTTCCATAACAAAGCCATCACCTACAGATAGATGAACTTGGAGAAGAGTCCCCTAAGTAAGCTGGTCCTGGGGCTCTGTTCACAAACACAAACAGACCCCACAGAGCCCCAGGACAACAACAACAACAACACAACTAGACCCAACCAAATCATGAGAAAACAAAAAGAGAATTACTTGACACATTGGAAAGAACAAACAAAAAAACAGAGCAAACTAGAATGCTATTTGGCCCTAAACAGAGAGTACAAAGTGGCAGAATACCTGACCACTGTGACTGACCCAAACTTAAGGAAAGCTTTGACTATGTACAGACTCAGTGAGC